>NC_143489.1:57558180-57710936 GCF_027475165.1 Benincasa hispida
TTGAATAGGAAAACCAATAAATTAATTAAGACTTGTATCCCACTCCACCTTAAAAATATGATAATGACCTATGGGTAGGTGAAGCATAGTCATGTAATGAAGTTGGATTGTTAAATAGTTCACATTAAGAGTCGTATAATTATAGTGAAAGTTTGGTCTTCTTTGAATGCTACATGTTCTCATGTCTTTTTCCTATCTTAATTTGTATTCATAATTCCCAACTATTTTTATGACTTATTTAATGCCCTTCAATAAGACAGTTATCTCAACATGCAATGTAATTAAACTCATTTATGTTCTTGATTAATCATTGGACTACATTACTTTGAAATAACTGTAATTTTACATACATGATACCAACTTTACTTAAATCTAACGTTATGGCTACTGTGGTATGAGGGATGAGGAGATTGATAATGTTTGGGTCTGATGAAATGAATATGGAACCAAATGACGACTAATCACATTAATATATCGACTGGTCATAGGGTTTTACTTTCCTTTTTTTCCTTACGTGTTGGTTAACTCATTCCATCGATTAGAGATGATCAATATCAATTACGTTTCGATTGATTTTGACTTTAAGTTTAATAACGTATTAGTGGGGAATTGATCGTTTAATAAATTTTTTTAGTTCAATGTTCACTCTTAATACATGGTATCGTAAATTGATCTAAATTAAAGAATACTTTACAATATACTTATAAGAATATAAGCCAACAATAATTACCCAAAGGCTTCTTTATGATAATTAATTTTGTTTTGTAAGTAAATCAAAGTAAAAGTAATAATTATTCCAAATAGTTATAATTAATCCCTATATGGTCTCCAACATTATATACAATAAAGACTGATCACTACTGGGGAATGGGGGCCATGGCTCCCCATTATATGCCTATAATTATGATTTTAGAAACTAAAATAGTAAATGTATATACATTTTTGCTTTTTCAAAGAGTGATATTATACTTTGTCTTAAAGAGAAAATCTCTCTTTTAGAATCTCCTTTTTTATCACTATATAAAGTTATGATTAAAAGAATGACATTGAATTAATTGGTTCTTTGAAATTAATATTATTTAAATATCGATGTCAAATTTAAAAAAAAATGTACTTTTATAAATGAAGTACAAATAGGCAAAAAAAAAAAGGGAGTATGAACTCACATAAATATCCGTTTATTTAAACTAAATTAATACGAATAAGTTAGCATTTCAATTAGACCATATGAAATGGATAGAATTGGTCTAATTTTCAACTTATCGAATATTTTGAATTCTTGCTTTTATATTGTTTTTATTGTTAAAATTTATTGTTGAAATAACATAATATATTCAACTTACAATAAAAAGTTGCAACATTTATTCATGTGAAAATTGACATAATAGGACAATTTTTTGAAAATTTGTCAGAAATAACATCTTTTAAGTTTCCACCTTACAAAACTAATACCTTTTCCAAAATCGTTCAAATAGTTTTTCTCCATCTATCTCGGACAAGATCGACCATCGAGATTTAGATTAAAAAATTAACTTTTTTCTAAATTGTTTTGGCCCATTTGAGCTTTCATGGTACATCTAAAAGATATTAAACAAAAATTCTAATAACTTTTCCAAAATATTACGTGCTAAATCTTATACCAAATCTTATATATTTTCAAATTTTCTCCAAATATTAAATTTTTCGCTCAGTTTCTAATTTTCAAATCAATTTACCAATTATCCAAATATATATATATATATATATTTGCATGGATATCATATGATTGATTTTTATTTTTAAATTTTTAGAAAGATTAATTTTATATATTTTTCATATCTTACTTATTTATTTTTTATTTTTTACAAAATTTAATCTTTCTCAAAATCTAAACATCAAAATGCAATTATCCATATGAAAAAATCTAATTGAAAAATTTACTTGAAAATTTATAAATTCATATAATCATGTAAACAGAAAATGACCTAAAATTACATAAGAATTGAATATAATATTATAATCGAGTGTGAAAAAATTTGAAAATATATAAGATTTTTACCTAATATTTGTAAAAATTACTAGAATAATCTCTTCTAGTTGTAACCCAAATGGGTAAAAACTGGTTTTTTTTACATTAAATCTTGATAATGGATCTCGCGTGAGATTCACCGACAAAAATTAATTTAATGACTTTTCAAAAAACATACTAGTTCGAAAGATGGAAAATTGACGATGCTATTTCTAATAATTTCGTCAACTTTTTTAAGTTAAAAGTTGAATTTTTAATTTTTTTCTCCAAATAATAATTATAATTTTAAATTAACAGGGATCGAATAAAGGGAAAGGAGATTTTAATTATTTATTTATAATATGAAAAGAAATCAAATCTAAATTCGATCTTGATACCAATTGCTCTTTTTTTTTTTCTTTTTTTTTTCTTTTTTTCAATTTGGCAGTCATAAAACAAATCTTCCACAAAATGAAGATGCCACAACCCACCTAATATACACATATATTTAGCTATATTTATTATTGAAAAGAATAAAAATAATTTTTGAAACACATAATAAAAATAAAGTAAAAAATGAAAATAGTAAATATGTTAATATTTATAAACTCAAAAGCCAATCAAAGTCATTCAATTGAATGCAATTTTTTTTTAACGAGTGACAAATATATAGTGTCAAATCCATCTAGTTCAATAGTATATGAGTATGTTAATAACTACAAAGTTCCAATTAATTGTACTCTAATAAATAAATATATATATATATACACACGAAATAGTAAAATCTTCGTCATTCATTTCTTTTTTAAAATAAATATTCACTGTTATTAATTTATAATATTTTAACTAGATTAATTACAAGTTTATACATATCTTGAACTTTTATTTTTGCATATAGTGGTCTCATGTTTTTTTGGTTAAAAATACAATTTTTGTCCTTTATCTTACGAAAATTATTGTTATTATTTAATCAATTTTGGTGATTTTTTGAAGGATTAGATTTAAGATTTATCGAGAGAGAAAAGTGATATTGAACTTTTTCTAAAGTTTAATAAGTTCTTAAATCTTTTTTCTTTAATTATTTTTAAGTTAGTTCAAAATCACTTGAATAACACTATTCTTATGTGAAAATGTAAAATGGAGAAGAGGTAAAGATGAAAAATATTCATATTAAGTTGTTACACGTGTTTTTCGTCGTTGTGGGTCATTCATGGGCTTGACCTCCTATCCGTTTCTCACAACCTGGTCTCGTTTTTCTGAACTGACATGCGGGAATGATCCTCGCACGATATAGTGTCAAGCATACCACACTCTAATGCCTAAGTTAGTACATCAAATGTATAGTTCAGTGAAGTGTACAAAAGTAAAGTCAGGATTCTTTCCAAGATATTCCATGGGAGATTACTTACTCTTTCCCTTAGGAGTCATCGATCGAGGCTATGTATAATACCCTTCCTCTAATAATCATATAAGGTATGTGTAATTCCGGCAATATTAGGGTTGTTTACCACGCTTGAGGTTGCAAGTAGTTAAATTGAGCGTAACTTGGTTGCTTTTCAATTGGTACATATTTACTGACTCGTGATCAACCCAAAACTCGAGATTTTGACTTTTTCCTTTTGAGACACGTTTTCCCATGCCTCCTCCCAATTTTCTTGGGCTTAGGCCCACTTATGGACTTTGTGTTTTGTTGTGTACCCTCAACATTAATATTTTTCTCTAATATTTTGTTATTTTTGCTTCTAAAAAAGTTTTGTAAACTTGTGAAATTTATATACCATCTAACCAATTTGAATTTGAAGTATCCATGGATTTAAAAGTTTAAAGTTTTAATCGATTGAGTTTAAAGTTCTTATAAAAAAAAAATTGAGTTTGAAATTTATATATATATAATTCATTTTTCTTTTTAGCATTACCGTTTGGGTGCTGAATTTTACCATTTTAGGCTTCCCTTCTATAATTTCCGCCCCCGTTGGACTCTGCCGGAGCTCTGAGTTTCCGATCCCACACGCTCCAAGGTCTAGATTATCCCTTTTCTATCTCTCTCTCTCTCTGTACAAATGGGGTTCTTCTCTTTCCTCGGACGGGTCCTCTTTGCCTCCCTTTTCATCCTCTCCGCCTGGCAAATGTACTCTCTCTCTCTCTCTCTCTACATTTTTAGATCGGACTAAATGATCTCTCTGGTTATTCAATCTGGTGTTTTCTGCTGTTTTCTACTATAGATCTGCTACTTTTCATCGTGTTTCTCTGTTTATTTGTTTCTGATGATGATCGATTTTGGGGGTTCTTTAATCGCTGCTGTATTGGGTGAGACTGGGTCTGTGTTTTAATTGATGTTTTACGATATTTGTCGTTGTGGGTCGTATTACTTTTCTATTGTTCTTCTTCTTTTGGGGTTTATGTTCTGATTGTTGGTCTCACCCTCTTTTGTTTTGTTTTTTTTTTTTTTTTAAATACCATTTTGAGGGATTTGAATGTGCTTTTCGAAGTCGGGAGTAAAGGTCAGGTTTCTTCGTTTTCAGAAATGGAGGGGTTTAAGGCATAAACATAGTCTACTTTTTGTGTAAGTGAGAACTGGTGAGATTTTACTGATTTTTCTTTGATGGGTTTGTTGGCAAGTTGGATATTGAGCTATCGGTTCTTGAGATTCGATTTGGAATATTGGGCATTTTGATGAATTCTTGAGAAGCTGCAATTTTAGTTGAGATTCCTGAGGACCCACTTCACTTTTGGGTCATTATTAATATGTGATTCATTAAAATTATCCAGTATGTGATCATTTGTTTTCCAGCTTAGTAGTTTGAAAGAAGACTTTTTTACGTTCTTGGTTTCATGATTTTAGTGTTTTCAACGAGATTGAGCTTTCTAAATCGTTTTCTAGGAACCAATCTTCATTAAGGAAAAACTAGCAAAGGTTTTCAAATTTCGTCTTTCAGGCAATACAAATTTAGTGTTGTTTGAGTTGTGTTAGATTTGGGTTCTGCTTGTTTCTACGATCTGCTATTGTCTTGGAATAACTTATAACTTCAAAGATCGGAAACTTTTCAATAATGCTGCAGCTTGAATATTAGATTGGGTTGTCATTTGAAATCCTAAAAAAAGTTAACGAAGTCTATAATTCTTCTTTTAGCTGTATTTGTATAACATGTCATTTGAAATCTATGTTGCTAATCCGAATGGTTTCTTGCAAACATAATTCAGGTGACCATGAAAAATTAGTATGAAATGTAACATGTTCAACATACAATGAAATAAATTATCTATGTTGTCTTCTTGCTTTTTGTTGAAGTCTAATGTGCCTGCAAATATTGTTTTCTATAACTTCAAAAACTCGACTTATGACTTGTTTGGGATCTATGCTCTCAGGTTAAATGGAATACATGATGAATAAGATCAAACTTCCAAATTTTTGTGTTTATGTTGATCTTGATAATGCGTCTATTTTTAGGTTCAATGAATTTGGCACTGATGGTGGACCTGCTGCAAAGGAATTGCTTCCAAAGTTGAACACTTTTAGGAGAAACGTCTCTGCTAGATTTGGATTCGACCTACCTGTTGTCGATGTGAGCTTCGGTTCTTTTGTGGATTGAACTGCTGAACCTTCATACCCTTTTCTCTTTTGTACTCAGTTTTATGAGTTCGTTTTACAGGTTTCCCATTCAGTTGCTGCGTTTCTGTCTCTTAAAGGCATTGGAGGCCTTCTCTTTGTATTCGGGAGTCCGATCGGAGCTTATCTTCTGGTAGAATTTCCTTTGCCTCGTTTTGTTGATGCCTTTATTACTTAGAAATTAGTTTTCAGTTTATTCTGTTTCCCAATATAGCTTCAAAGCTTGTTTCTTTATGCAGCTTCTCTACTTGGCAATTAGCACCCCAATTCTATATGACTTCTACAACTATGGTCGTGAGAAGTCCCAATTCAGTACACTATTGAATGATTTCATACTGGTCAGTTGATCAATTTTACACCAAGACAATTCATTCATATCCCTACAAACTTCATATTTTTTGGGTTATAATTCGTTTTTCTTTTTCGACTTGCAGCACGTGGCACTTGCTGGTGCATTGCTCTTCTTTATCGGAACAAAAAACTCCATTTCGAGGAGGCAGCAGAAGAAGAAGGCACACAAAGCCAAAACAAACTAGAAACGAAACGTGAGATATGTCACTACAACTCGAAATTGTTCCTTTCTTTTCCATTCGCTTCATTCGTGTTGGGGCTCAGATGGAAAGGTAGGATTCAATAGCTGGATATTAAATGTGGGTTTTCAGAAAGCTTCTTATTTAAAGATTCCTTTTTGTAATAATAGATTTACTCATTTAGGAATTTTAGTACTCTTGACTATCAATTATTGTTGGAGTTGAAACTGGGAATTAGTCATTACAGACAAGTATGAAGGGACTTAGAGCATATGTTTTTCTCCATTCAAACTGTTTTCTGAGGATTAGAATTCAATTTACCTTATTTGTAGAATTATATGTTGATATGCATTTTTCTGGATATCGATTACTCTTTAAGAGAGTATCTCGAAAAATCGTAAAGTCTCATATCTATGAACATGTTTTCGAACCAAACCATCATTTTGCAATCTCTGAACCATGTGAGTTTTACATGTCTGCCATTCATATAGATTATATTAGTATTTATTTGTGAGAATGAAGTCTAGGAATAGTATCTGAACCTCATGAAGCTTTCTTTACTTTGATGTTATAATCGTTGTTTTCAGTTTCTTAGTATCAAAGAGCAGTGGTGTAATTCTTTATGTTTGAATTTATTGAAGTGGAATAATTAATAGGCTAAATTTGTGTCTGAATTGTCTTTGAACATTTCAACTTAATACCAACTTAATTTATGTTTTCTTTTCAAAGTCAAATATCAACATAATCAACTCTAAATATGAGCAACAAAATCAACCAAACTTGAAATTTCTGAACAATCTACCCAATTCAACCTATACGATATGGGTTGGGTTGAAAATTATTTTGGTCTACGACGATGAATTCATGTTTTTTTTTTTTTTTTTAAAAAAAGATAGAGATGGTTTAGTTTGAATCTTCTAATGAGCTTAATACCACTTAGTATAGGGGAGGAAAGCTCTGACTTTTAGTTTTAAAAAATAATTTGATGAATATATTGTGAATCTAAGATTAATATCTACTTCAAGTTTGTTTTTATTTATTTGAAACCACAAAAACACCTCATACATTAACATTGTGATGGAATAAATTCGACCAAATTACAAAATGTCTAGTATCATGTTTACAACATGAAGGAAATTAAGGTGAAAAATTATCGCAATAAGAAAAGGAAACTGTAGAAAAATTGTAGCGAGCCAATACAGTGAGATACCCGTTTGTCGTAAAGATAAAAAAATGTTGTAAGAAGGTAGTTGATGAGTAGTAATAAAACACATTAAAGATCACTTTAATTATATACAATAACACTCAATAAGGTATGGTCACAAGGTGATTAAAACGTTAATTCGAAATCAAGAATGGTAAATAAATAAATGAAGTTGTAAAAAGAAAAACATTGGAGAGGGGGGATTTGAGAAAAAGAGGATTTGGGAAACCACATCGGAAAGAGTGAAGGAGGAAGAGGAAGCGGGGTAGTATAAAAGAAGGGGTGAAGCGAGATGGAAAATTAAAAGGGTCGGTTGGCTAAATATGCCACGCTCGCCCAGGATTGGATTGGGTGAGTGCTGTATGGCAATCTAGACATATGGCCGACATAATTTCTGGAAACTTTATAGGGTTGGCCCAATTGGCCGACCCTCATATATTTTATTATTTCCAACTTTTTTCTGTTTTTATAATTTTAATTATACTACTCCAATCTGTAGGATAACTAAGGATTGATTCTGTAATTGAATTAGTTTAATAATAAATGGCCCAAGATATTAAAGGCCTGACGGGCTGGTTCTCTTGTTAAATTACAATTACCAAAAACTCATTCCTTCTTCCTCGCTTTTCTCATTTCAGCCGTTCATTTTTCTGGACCCCCGCGTATGATGTTCTCTCTCGGCAAATTCACTTCTTCTCTTTCACGTTCTCTGCATTTTTTCTTCTGCCTTCTGCGTTTCTTCTTCTTTTCTGATTTGTGTTGCTCTTTTCTTCTTTTTTTGTCTGCGATTTTTTCCTTTTTTTTTTTTGTGCACCCTAAACCTATGGAAGATGGAGTGGAAGAGACTAAGGAGTGAGATCGAGCAAGACTAACAAAAATTGACGAGGGAGCTAGAGTAAGAAAAGTTATTTTTGCAACCGATCGGACAGTGGTGGCCACATTCACATATAGTGAAAGTACTTCAACTACCACCATGCATTAGAATTAGAATTACCTCTAGTATGTCTTTATATTTATACCTTTAACTCTTGCTATGGGATTAAGCCCAAGTCACTTCCAATATATTCCCACAAATGATTGTTGTAGCAAAATTAAAATAAAAAAATTATTTGAAGATATTTTTTCGAGCAAAAATAGGAGATCAAACTTAAATACAATATCTAACAAATTGAATTGATCCATAATGAAGCGGAGCAACAACTTCATTAGAGAAAGTGAGTTATCTTTTGAACTTTCAATAACATTAGTTGAGACCCCCACAACACGTTTTACTCAAAGTATTTTTTCTTGATTCCTTGATATAGAGTGTGCTAAATAAGGCCACACATAAACCCCAGGTCACTATGAAAACTTTAGAAAGACCTTTAAAAACTCTTTCATAGAAGGCGCACCTTCACTATCACGTCAAATGTTTCACCAAGTTTGTCAAAGACAAACCACTCATGATTGAGCTATGAAGACTTCGTCATCTAATCCATCCTAGAACATACTTCATCAAGTCTATCAAAGACAAACCACCCAAAAACTGAGGTAGGAAGATTTCATCATTTTCCACGAAGTTCATATTAGGAACACACAAAGAAATGGCTATGGATCATCTAAAGGTTTTAGTTTTATCCATCAAGTCCGTACTAGGACCACCCAAATAAAGGGTTATGGATCATCGAGCCTATTGCAACAGACCTCCCAGAAAAAAGGACTATGGACCATCAAGTCTATCCCAATAAACCACCCAGATAGAGGGCTATGGACCACTATAATGGTTTAAGTTCCATATTCACCGAGGATTCTAAAATTAATTTCCTTGTTATTCCTTTGGTTAGAGGGTTAGCCGGATTCCTCTAAGACCTCACAAATTTCAAGGAAATAACTCCTCTTTTAACAATTGTTTCACAGTTCCATGTCTAAGACGAATATATCTCCTTTTGTTATTATATACGCTATTCTTAGCAATGCCTATGACAACTTGTGAATCGCAATGTACGAAACTGATACTGATGACCCCCACAATGGTACATCTTCTAGTAGACTTCTAAGCCACTCAACCTATTGTCTTGCTTACTCTAGAGCAATAAATTCAGATTCCATGGTGGATCTGGCTATGCATGTCTGTTTTACATACTTCCACGATATGACTTCTCTGCCAAGTAAGAACACATATCTATTAGTAGAATTGACCTTGTCATTATCAGTTACCCAATTTGCATCATAATAACCTTCTAACACAGCAGGAAATTTATAGAAATGCAAACAATAGTCTATTGTACCTTTAAGATATCTCAACAGACGACGAAGAGCACCCAAATTATCTTTATCAAGATTATGTGTATATCTACTCAATCTACTCATAGTGTATGCAATATTAGGTCTGTATAGTTCTTTAGAAATATAACACTACCTATGATTTTTGCATATTCAGATTGAGACACATTAACCCCTTTATTTTTCTTAAGACTTATACTAGCATCATAAGGTATTCTTACAAGAGGATCATCAAAGCAGCCAAATTTCTTTAATAATTTTTCAATGTAGTGTGATTGACAAAGAAAAAAATCATTTTTCAGTTTTTCTTATTTTAACACTAAGTATTATGTCAACTTTCTCTAGGTCTTTCATTTCAAAATATGATGATAATAACAACTTGGTATTATTTATTACCTCTATGTTTGTTCCAAAGACGAGCATATCATCAACATATAAGCATACAATCACACAATCTGCTTCAAACAATTTTGAATAAACACATGTATCTGGAAAATTCACCTTGAACCCATTGTTTATTAAAGAATTGTTGAATTTTTCATAACATCGTTTGGGAGCTTGCTTAAGACCATAAACATATTTTTTAAGCCTCTAGACTGTATCATATAAATTTCTCCTTCTAGATCACCATTAAGAAAGATTGTTTTTACATCCATTTGGTGAATTGGAAGTCCATGGATGACAGCTAGTGCAATCAAGACTCTAATTGTAGCTATTTTTGTTACAGAGGAATACGTGCAAAAGTAGTCAATACCTTATTTTTGTGTATACCCTACTACTACTGACCTAGCCTTGTATCTTTCAATTGAACCATCTAGTCTTATTTTCTTCTTGAAAATCCATTTGCACTTAATAAACTTACTTCCTTTAGGAAGATCAACTAAGTCTCAAGTTTTGTTCATGGTTAGAGAATCGAATTCACTCTTAATGGCCTTCTTCCATAAGCTAGAGTCTACAGAACTTAAGGCTTCTGGGTAAGTTTTAGGATTCTCATCTATTAGATACATATATGAAAACTGCTAATAAATATCATCTAGCCTTTCAACTAAAAAAGTAGCCAAGAAATCAGGACCAAAATTTTTCCCAATTCTCTGTCTCTCATTTCTTCTAAGTTCAATTTCATGCATTATATCAAAGGTTCTAACATCTTCAATTTCAAGCATACTACTAGAAACTTTATCATTTTCAGTTTCATGCATACTATTACATGAAGAAGGCATATAAGTAGATATATTCTCATAACTAGATGTTCTATATGATTCAAATTTTGTTTTTTTTCCATTGGAAATATATGTTCAAAGAATTTGACATCTCTATATTCACAAATGATCTATCATTCAAGCATATACATCTATATGCAGTACTGTTTTGAGCATAATCAATAAACACACAATCAAAAGTTTAGATCCTACCGTAGGTTTCTTGAATGTAGGATATGCTACCTTAGCCAAACATCCACACCTTCAGGTAATTGAGATTAGATGCATAACCTCTCCAAAGTTCATAAAGTGTCTTATCCAGTTTTTTGTGAGCTACCCTGTTAAGGATAAAATAGGCAGAAAGTACAGCTTCCCCCGCATGTTATCAGACAGTCCAAAACTTAACAACCATAACATTCATCATTTTCTTAAGAGTTTCATTTTTACATTATGCTATACCATTTTGTTATGGTGAATAAGGTGCAATAAATTCATGAATAATGCCATTTGAACCACAAATTTCTTTAAAAGAATTATCATTGTGTTCACCACCTCTATCTAACTTTAACCTTTTAATCTTATTCAAATTCATTTTCTACTTATGCTTTATATTTAAAAAACATACTACCAGTTTCATCTTTTGTTTTTAAAAGATAGATTTTAGTATATCTAGATACAACATCAACAAAATATATGTAATAAACTTTTTCACCTCTACTTGTGGTGTTTTTTAAATCAACTAAAACAAAATCAACCAATTCAAACAATTTTGTACTTCTATAGGTGATAGGTTTAAAAAGTTTCTTCATAAACTTTGCTTCTACACAAACAAAACATTTACTAATTTCACGTGTTTCAAATGCATTAATAAGTTTTAATTCTTTAAGTTTCTTAACTGATGCAATATTCACATGATCTAATCTACCATGCTGTTGAATTTGGTGTCCTAAATCTCATATATCCTATAATTTGTAATATATATATATATATATATATATATATATATATATATATATATATATAAAATAAGAGATTTTATTAACATTTAGAAAACTAAGATCCAAGATTATATGATGTAACTTAAACATGTATGTGGAGACTAAACGTGGATCATGTTTAAGTAATAACCTAAATGGTTTGTAGTAGATGGATAAGGTTGGGTACCTTATCCTAGTGACAATACAGATACGAACCACCTTATAGTTGTTATAAGTATTGCAAATGATCTGATACTAATCATTCATGTGGAGAGATGTGAGCGGGGTATCCTATACAAAGAGTTTGTATAAGATCGGACCATGAAATGAATAGTCTCTATCTATAACATTGTTACTGGAAGAGACTTACATTTCACTAGGATGACCATAGGTGACTTGACCTGAATCCTGGGTGAGTTGTGAACTCCTGCCTATGAGGGTGGTTCTTTGATTTGCATGGGTGAGAGTGGCCAGTTTTACTGACTCAATATGCCTACAATTTTGGGGATTCGTTTGATTAGAGAGCTGAGAACGTAGCTATACAAAAAGGAACTCATTCATTCCCAACCTTAGGAAAAGTAGATAAATTGCTCCATTAACAACTGATTCTATGTCTTGAACAATGAGGCTTCAACCTCTCAACCTCTCACTGGTTTGAGAGGTATTAGTTTATAGTTAGACTATAAATTTTTTGTTCATTAGAGGAATCAGTGATACTTAGAGAGTTAGATGTAACTATAGGGGTAAAACGATAATATGACCCAATTGTAGTTATGATTAATTTGTGAAGGGTCAACTCACTGTTTGGTTATATTCATGGACACAAAAATATATCTGTAGTGCGAAGAGTGCAGTTAACTGTCTTTAATGGAGTGCCTGATAGTAAATGAATAGATGTATCTGAATGAGATTCAAATATTAGATATATATGAATTGGATTCATATGCATATAAATATGTGGTATTTAGATGTTAATTAATTAACCCTATATTAAATATGATTTATTATACTTATTTAATTTATATGTTAATTGATTAATTAATAAATGATAGAGAAAGGAGACTAGTATAAATATGAGATATTTATGTTAATTAATTAACTGTATATTAAATATGATTTAATATATAGTTATTTAATTTATATATTTAATTGATTAATTAATAGTTAATTAATCAAATTAACAAATGATGGAAGGTGGAAAGACTTGGAGAGGAGGGTATCCTCTCCCTATAAATATACTATTATAATCCTTTTAGGGTAAAGAATTTTTGTGAAAAATTGCCCTAGCCTCCACTATTATAACAGAGAAGCTCTTGTGATGGTGCCTTTGTTCGTTGAGAGGTTTGAATTTATTCATGTGCAAAAGAAAAGGAAATCATGAAGAAAGGGGAATCTTCAAGAGTAAGTTTTCTTTTTCCTTTCTTCTCTTCTCCTTCATTAAGAGTATGCTTAGGTTTATTTAATGTTTTTCTTGAGTGAATTAGTCCACTGTTTTTATGTTTTATAAAATCAACTTGCAAATTGCAAGACGATCACACGCTTTCGCAGGAATCCGATTCCCTTTAATTGGTATCAAAGTCCAATTCTTCAATTTTGATTTTTGTTTTTTAGAAACAAAAAAATAGAGAATGGTGTGTTGCTTTTAAAATATATTCATAGATGTGTGTGATTTTAATTGTAGTTTGCGGGTTGACTGTTTAGGCTTTTGTCATTTAGATTTACAGTTTTAATTGATGAGATCAATGTAAAACCCAATGTTTATGGTATTTTTTTATACTGTAAATTGAGTCTATAAGTCCATATCGTTTGTGGCAAAAAGTTGTTGTAGAAAAAACTTGGGAAAACAAAGGCAAAACAAGAAAATACAGAGAGAAACAATGCAGTGCAGATCGGTTTTTCAAGGACAACTTTCACAAATTTAACAATCTATGGAGTTCTAACCGTTGGATCGTGCTGAAATTTGATCAGTATATTTAGGGCATCTAAGGTCTCATTTTGAATGGTTGGATCGTCATTTTGATCTCTCTTTTCTCTGCCATCGTCGCAAAACCGAAGTAGTTTTTTTTTCCCTTTTTTCTTTTAGAATTTTCTAAAATCTATGGACCCTTTGGTAACTATTTTGTTTTTAGTTTTAGTTTTTGAAAATTACTTCTCCCTCTAAATTTCTTTGTTTTTTTATTTACTTTCATCAATGGTCTAAAAAACCAAGCAAAATTTTGAGAACTAAATTTTTTTTTCTTTTCAAAAACTTGTTTTTGTTTTTGGAAATTGATTAAGAATTCAACCATTGTACTTTAAAAAGATGCAAATCACTATAAGAATTGTGGATGAAATAGGCTTAATTTTAAAAAAACAAAAACATAATACTAAATGGTTACCAAATGGGGCCTAGGGTTTTAGATTTTATTTGATCTTCTAGGAATGCCAATAGCTGGTCAACTTTGCTATTTTATTTAATTTAATTATACATGAGACGTATAATTTAAATTTAAAATTTTAATTTTTCATAAAGTATGTCATTTAGATTAAAATCCAACCTTAGGATAAACATGTTTCATGCATAATTTTTAATATAAGTGTTATATTATATGAAGCATACTTATGTATCATACTAGAATATAACTGTTATATAGTATGATAGCATGTGAACTATTTTTATTAGTAATAATATAATTGTTATATTGTTTAATGAAAATGAATATGTATTTTTATTTTCGTGGATGATAATTATAAGTGTTATTTTTATTAGATGAAAATAACTTTGCATTAAGCATGACATTACTTAGATAAATATAATGGTTGTATTTGATCAATGTCATTAGATGCAAATTATAGGTTTTAATAATTTCATTATTTTATAATGGCTATAAGTTTAATGAAATAGATTAAAATCTATAATCAAGAGTTGAATGCAAACATAGGTCCAAATTAATTTTAAATGATTTAAAATTAATTCACCTAGATTTATGTTAAAAGCATTTCTAATGTGATTAGAAATAGGTTAATCTTTTAATTTGTTTTAATAGGATTAAAATGAATTTTGTAAAAGATTAAATAAGGGACCTTTGTCCGAGGAATGTTTTGTCTAGGCTAGGGTATTTAAGCTGACGAAAACATAACACCCCTACCTGGGAATTGATCTAGAAGATGAATTAGGCAAGTATTTTATAAGCATGCAATAAATGGGTTTGTTTATTAAAGAGTTTAATAAAAAAAATTATAGATTGTTAAAATATTCAATATAAACGTCATATTGAGCAAATTAACAAGGAATTAGCCGGATTTACCTAAGTAAGAAACCTTAAGTTTTAAAATACTTAGTGGGAGGAAATAGATGTATATGATACGTCAATTTTTTCACTCACGTTTCTCCTTTAGTGTTCACACCATGAAACTCATGCTTAACCTTGAGGCGTCTTAGGAGCGTCCCCCTTTGGATAGTGTTTGCATAAGTCAATATCAAGGTGAGTGAAGAGAGTATTTATAGTAAGTGAGAGAGGGATGTGTGTCAACATATCCTACGGTCTTCTTCATTGGTTTGCATCCTAGGAACTTCTTGCACGGACTCGAGACGCCTTGGGAGCGTCTCCTTCGGATGACTTGTACATTAGGTCAATATTGGGGCGAACTCCAAAAATGGTTAGGATTGCTTTAATTTTTGCCCAATTAGTTGGCTCATTAGGATGAAACTCTAGGGTCTAAAATGGAGGGTCACACTTAAAAAAATTGTTAAGAAAATGAATGATTTCTTGACCAAATCAATGGTGACTAATTGTTAGAGGAATAAGAGTTATTCTGGTGTAATGATTGGTTGAGAGTGTCTCAGTTTAGCGAAGGGGCGACTGACCACTCTTCGATGGCTTTTATCCTAAATCACTAAAGCATCATTGCAAAATAAAATGATGTTGGAGATCATTATTTCTTTTACCATATGAGTATTTTTTTTGTATCAGCAAAACTGACTAGCACTACACTGAACCTTCTTAAAGCTGAAAAATTGACCTAAATTAATTACACAACTTGGAAAGAATCGATTAAAACTATTTTTGTGGTTAACAACCTTAACTTCTTCTTGACTGATGATGTCTTTCAGTCCCAACCCCTGATGCAACATGAAGTGTTGGTGATGCATACGAAAGGTGGACGAAGGCCAATTATAAGGCCCGAGTTCACATTTTGGCGATCATACTTGATGCTTTAGCCAAAAGATTTGAGAGCATGGCCACTGCATTTCAGAGCATGCAACCAATGTAAGAATTGTTTGAATGAGTGTCCTAACAATTCAAGCAGGACCGGATTGATATCGACGAGATCAGTAATGTCAGTTCCCTAATCGAACTGCAGTCCATACTGAATGTCAAGTGACTAATAGAGGAGGAAAATGTTATTAACTCTAGTGAATTTTATCAAAGAGGTTCATCCTCTAAGAAAAAACTTGGAGTTTATAATTAAGGATTTCAAGCTGATCCCATTGCTCTCCAGAAAAGGAAGAAATCCAGTGATAGTAAATTCGATTTACTTGTATTGAAGTCATGCCTAGTAGAGAACGATGATTCTGTCTGGATAGGTTATTCAGAGGCTATTGATCATGTATGTTCTTCCTATCAGGGCTTTAGTTCTCAGAGACAATTAGAAGCTGGAGAGATTACTCTTCAAGTCAATAACGGTGAAGCCATTACAATTGTTGCTGTAAGCAGGCTTAAATTATTTTTGGACAAGAAACGATATATGTTATTAGATAACATATATGTAGTTTCTAATATCAATAGGAACTTACTGTTTCTCGTCTGATTGAGCAGAAGTATTCTCTCTTCTTCTCAGAAAATAAAGTGTTTATCTTTAAGAATAGAATTGAAATAGGCTTTACTTCAATAGAAAGTAACTTAATGTACTAAAGCTGTTAGTTATAAAGGCTGTCCTAAATACTGAAATGTTCAGAACGACAACAACTAATAAGAGACCAATAGTTTTTCCTAAAGAAAATGCCCACCTTTGGCATATAAGATTCGGTCACATTAATTTCAATAGGATTGAGAGATTAGTTAAAAGTGGAGATCTAAATTATTTAGAAGAAAATTCTTTGCCCGTATGTGAGTCATGCCTTGAAGGCAAGATGACAAAATGACTTTTTATTGGAAAAAGGTTATAGAGCCTAAGAGACCTTAAAGCTTATACATTCAGATCTCTGCGGTCTGATGAATGTAAAAGTAAGAGAAGGGTATGAATATTTCATCTCTTTCATAAATGATTATTCAAGATATGATTACTTAATGCAGCACAAGTCTGAAGTACTTGAAAAGTTTAAGAAGTATAAGATTGAGGTTGAAAACTTGTTAGGTAAAAAGATAAAAATACTATGATCTGATCGTGGTGGAGAGTATATGGACTTAAGATTCCAAAAATATTTGGTAGAACATGAAATTACGTTTCAACTCTCAGTCCCTGGCATACCTTAGTAGAATGGTGTATCGGAAAGGAGAAATAGAATCCTGTTAGACATGGTTCAGTCTATGATGAGCTATGCTCAACTTCTTAACTCATTCTGGGGATATATAGTGGAGACAACTATTTATATCTTGAACAACGTTCCCTCAGAGAATGTTTCTAAAGCACCTTTTGAGTTATAAAGAGGTCGTAAAAATAGTTTACGCCACTTTAGGAGTTGGGAATATCCAACTCATATGCTCATTACAAATCTCAAAAAGTTGGAACCTCGTCCGAGAGTATGCCTATTTGTATGCTACCCAAAGGAAATGAGAGGTGGGTACTTCTTTGATCCAAATGAAAATAAAGTGTTTGCATAGACAAATGCTACCTTCTTGGAAGAAGACCACATGAGGGCCCACAAATCACGAAGCAAAATAGTTTCATGTAAGATTGCTGATGATACTACTGTGACTTAAACGAGGGCTGTTGAAGAGGCTAATGTTGGGGTTGATGCCTTAAAGTCTCGTGTCTTGTAGTTTGTAAACACATTTTGTACGAACGCTTGTTATGTATAATATATGATATTTACTTCACTTCTTGACCTTGTACATTTAGACGTTTTATTTGCTTTACCACAAACCAATAAACTTAAAATCCCTGGTTGTCTTTATGTAACTTAAGCATGTATGTAGTGACATACAAAAATCGCTTTGAGACACTTAAATAGCTCACAGTGTGTTAAGCATTTGATGGGACATAGTGTTGAAGTGTGTTATCGCTTAGTAAAATTAGAGCCTAATAGTGCTGAACGATCGCTTACCTATAAGATAATGTTGAACGATCTCTTAACGCTTACACCTGCGCGCGCTATTTACTAAACGATCGCTTACCTTTTACTAAACGACCGTTTAGCGCCCGAGTTTTTCTAAACGATCGTATAGACGATCGCTTAGCTTTTCCTACACGATCGTTTAGATGATCGCTTACCTTTTCCTACACGATTGTATACTTCACCTAAACGATCAAGCATTTTGTCTATACGATAGATGAGTCTTTCTCCCACTTGCTTGATCGTTGTATATGATCTCTTTGCCTCCTCCCCTCTACCAAATCCGAACAAAGCCCATCCTTTAGATTCTCATTCCAAAAATATAAGGGATCTGAGTGGTGGTGTCGTCCTCGTTTCCTTCTGTTCGTGTGGAGTCTGTTTGTGGTAAATGATTGAGTGTTGCTGAACGATAGCTTGCCGTTCCAGCAAAAGTGAGATTTGTTGTGAAGAAAAAGTCTTCAACTGGTATGATCTCTCGGTCTCTTATTTATTGATTCTCTAAGAATGCCAGTAATTTAGAGTTGTGAATGCATATCTGTATGTTTGAATGTATTTTTGAAAATTTTATCACAATGAATTGGAAAGATCCGCTTTCGCTCATAGGTACTCTTGTACAAGAGTTCCTTCAGCTAGTACATCAACATGGGTTGTTGATGTTAGTTCATCTAGTCAAACTAATCCATCTCAAGAGTTGAGATTGCCTTGACTTAGTGGGAGATTTGTGAACCTACCTGTTCATTACATAGGTTTAACAGAAGCCCTAGACATCATATCTAATAATGGGGTTGAGGATCCATTGTCTTACAAGCAAGCAATGGATGGGATCTACAAAGATGAATGGATTAAATACATGAATCAATAAATGGAGTAAATGTACTTCAATTTGGTTGGGAGCTTACAGATCAACCTGATGGGGTAAAACCTATAGATTGCAAGTGGATCTACAAGAGAAAAAGGAGTGTAGATGGAAAAGTACAGACCTTTAAAGCTAGACTAGTGGCAAAGGGTTATACCCATGTTGAGGGAGTAAACTATGAAGAAACTTTTTCACCCATTGTCATGTTAAAGTCTATTCAAATTCTCTTGTCCATGAGCACATATTATGACTATGAGATATGACAAATGGATGTCAAGATTACCTTTTTGAATGGTAATCTTGAAGAGATCATCTACATGAATCAATAAAGAGATTCATTGAATAAGAGCAAAAGATTTGCAAGCTCAATTGGTCCATTTATGGACTGAAACAAACATTTTGATCTTAGAATATAATACTTGATACTGTGATAAAATCTTATGGCTTTGATCAGAATGTTGATGAGTCTTGTGTTTACAAGGAAATCATTAACAATTCAGTAGTTGTTCTGGTGTTGTATGTGGATGATATCCTATTCATATGACTAGCCACCTAATTCCAAATGAAAGATTTGAGTGAGGCGTTGTTTGTTTTAGGTATCCAGATCATCAGGAATCGTTAGAAGAAAATATTGGCCTTGCTTCAGGCATCGTATATTGACAAGATGCTTGTCAGATATTCGATGCACAATTCCAAGAAGGGTTTATTACCTTTTAGGCATGTTTTTTTGTTTGTTTAAGGAACAGTGTCCTAAGACTCCTTAAGAGGTTGAGGAAATGAGACGAGTTCCCTATGCATTGGTTGTTGGCAGCCTTATCTATCTATTGTTATGTACCACACTTGCATTTGTTATACAGTAAAGATTGTCAGTAGATATCAATCCAATTCGGGGTTAGGTCACTGGACAACGTTCAAAACAATCCTCAAGTATCTATGGAGAATGAGAGATTATATGCTTGTGTATGGAGCTAAGGATTTGATCCTTATAGGATACAGTGATTCTGATTCTCAGACTGATAAGGATTCTAGAAAATCCACATCAGGATTAATGTTCACTCTGAATGGAGGGGTTCTAGAATGGCGTAGCATTAAGGAAGCATGTATTATATCTTCCACTATGGAAGCAGAATATGTAGTTATTTGTGAAGCTGCTAAAGAAGCATTCTGGCTAAAGAAGTTCTTTATTGATTTGGAAGTCATTCCAAATATGCCTTTGCCCACCACACTCTATTATGATAATCGTGATGTTGTCGAAAATTCTAAGAAACCTAGGAGTCATAAAAGAGGCAAACATATTAAGTGCAAATATGATCTCATTAGAGAGATTATGTAATGAGGAGATGTGATCATCACATAGATCACCTCGGAGCATAATGTTGCTAATCCATTTACAAAGGCTCTCATGGCTAAGTTTTTTTAGGGCCACCTGAAAAGTCTGGGTCTATGGAATATGAATCACCTGGTTTGAATTTGAGTCGTGATTGGGAGGATATTCCTCAATTAAAACGAACCTCAGATTATCTATTAAGGTTGGAAACAGTTCGGTTTGGTTTGATTTGGTGGTCAAACTGAACCGAACCAATTTTTCTAATATGTAAAATCGAACTGAACTGATTTCAAATTCAGTTTTGGTATTTTTGAAAAATATATGTTACATTTTTTTTTAATTAAAAAGCGATTCGGTTCGGTTCGGTTTTTAATTCGATTTTGTTCTTTTAATTAGGTTCGGTTTTGAATTCGGTTTTACTCTTTTTATTTATATATAAATATATAGATAAATAAATAAATAAATATTAGTTAAAAATAGTTCGATTTGATTTCAAATTCACTTTTTGTAATTGAAACTGAATCGAACTGAATTAATTCGGTTTCAAAATTTCTTTGGATCGGTTCGAACCGCATTTTTCGATTTCACTGAGTTTTCGGTTCGACTTTTAGAAACGGTTCGATTTTTGTGGTTTGAATGGCTACCCCTATCATCGATTACTAGTATTGTATTTAGGTTTGATCTTCGTTTAGCGTAGTTGTCCCCATTAAGTTTCTCGGAAGTCAGTAACTGTATTAATGAGCTAGTCATTTTGAAAATATAAACAAATTCTATTAGTGAACTACTTTTAAATCCAATCATGTTTTAGCAAAGTAATAATGTACCCAAATTTCATTATTTTATTTACAACAATACTTTAGTGGGTCAAAATATATGCTATCGAAGGACAATCAAATACTCATTCTAGAATAACTTATGTTCCTATGGTCTTTTAGTTATTGTTTTCGGTCAAGAACTTACTAACACCTAGTAATTCTCGTAAGTGTAACCCTCCATTTTAAGACCTCAGAGGTTGGCTACAATGATGCTATCGAATTGGAGAGTCAAGGTTGGGAATCAACCTAAGAAATCCTATCCATTTTTGGCATTTGAGTTGTTCCAAATCCCATGTTACAACCTTCCGAGGGGATAGCCGCCGTAAAACAACTAGCGTAGGTCGCATAAAAACGACAAATAGGTACAACATAGGAATCACACAGTCTAAAATAATTAATTCCAAATAATTAAATAAACTATTCATGTAATTAAATATTAATTAAACACCAATTCTATAACCATAAATCTCTATTCATGTAATTGATATTTAAATCAAATTTAAATATTAACCAATTATCCAATTTTGTTTAATTCAATAATTAAACATGTAATTATATCGTATATAATTACTAATTTCCTTAATTTGAATTTAAACGTTTCAAATTCTCTCATCACGCTATTCTAAGGTTTAATCCTTTTATGAACATGTAGGGAGATCTAATGGACCTACAGATCATGGACTTCAACGATTCGAGATTAACTGGTTAAACTCTTTGACCTAATTAATCAACATTTGTTAACTACTGGTTCACTCCACTAAAGCACTATAGTTTCATATCCCTTACTGTAGATATAATTGTGTCCAATCGATATAATCATAAATAGTAAGTCAACCTTTCACAGGTTGTTTGTAATAACGGCTGGGTCAAAAGTTGTTTTACCCCTGAGATTACATCTTATTCCTTAAGTCCACTGATCCTTTGATGAATAAATTAGTTTGTGATCCAATCACTAAACCGAGTCCCTCTCGGGTCAATGAGAGAGTGAGACCCTTGTTCAAGACCTAGAGTCAGTACTTAAGGGAACAACCTCTCTACTATCCCTAAAAATGGGTATGCGTGGATTCTATCTTATACCCTATGTCCTTAGCTATCTACCCAATCTTACCTATGAAGTGGGAGGCTTATTAAACCGGCACTATTGAGCCAACCCTCACTCATGCAAATATAAGGATAATCCCGAATAAATAGGAGTTCATAGTTAGCTCAGGATTAAGGTCAAGTTACCTAGGTCATCGCTTTGAAATAGTCAGTCTTAAATAGTAAACAATGTTATAAAGTAAGAGTAACAAATTTCTTGGTCCAATCTTATACAAACTCTTTTCATATGACGCCCTCACTCACATGTCTTCGCATGAAGAATCAGGATCACTTCGTTAATAGAATTTTACAACAATTGCAACATCTACAAAGTAGGTTGCATTTGATAGTGTCTCTAGAATAAGGTATCCAGTCTTCTTCATATACTATAGATCGTTTTGGCTATGTACTCAAACTTGATCTACTCTTATGTCTCCACATAAAGTTCAAGTACTCATGTAATAGCCATGGATCTTAGTTTATTGGACTTAGGTTATTTCTAAAATGAAATGAGCAATTCATGCATTCAATAACAACTTTACTGAATCAAACTTTAATAACATCTATATTGATTAACATAATAAGTTTATTGTTTACAAACCACGAGTTTTAGGATATAAAACCTGACAATTAAGGAGTTAGATGTAACTACCAGGGTGAAATGGTAATTTGATCTAGTTGTAGTTATGAGCAATTTGTGAAGGGTCAACTCACTGTTGATTGGTTATATCCATGGACACAAAAATATATCTACAGTGCGAAGAGTGTAGCTATTGATCTTTAGTGGAGTGAACAGTAGTTAATAAATATTGATTAATTTAATTAAAGAGTTTATTAATTAATTTCATATTATTGGAGCTTCTAATCTACAGGTCTATGAGGTCCCCTTATTAGCTCGCTAAGGATAGTAATGAGGAATGATTTGAATTGTTCAAATTACTTAAAAGAATTTTATATTAATATGGTTAATATATAATTTACTTTAATACACTGTAGAATATGATTAATTATAGATATGATCTATAATCCAAACTATATAAGAGAGATATATTTGAATGAGATTCAAATATTAAATTCATATGAATTGGATTCATATAGAATTATAGTATTAGAGAGATGTATTTAAATGAGATTCAAATATTAGATTTATATGAATTGGATTCATAAAGAGATGTGTGCATATAAATATGTGATATTTATATTTGTTGGGTTTTATGTCCTAAAACTCGTGGTTTGTAAACAATGGAACTTATTATGAAAATTCAATAAGGTGTTATTGAATAGATATTTTGTTTAATGGAAATCCAATAAACCTGAAAGTCCCTTGACTATTGGATGAGTACTTGAACTTTATGTGGAGACATAAAGGTGGATCAGGTTCGAGTAAATAGTCAAAAAGATCATATAGTATATGAATAAGATTGGGTACCTTATTCTGGTAACACTATTCGATGCGGCCTGCTCTGTAGTTGTTACAAGGAGTTGTAAAGTGCTACAAACGAAGTGATCCTAATTCGTTCATGTTGGGACATGAGGAGTGGGGGTGTCCTTGTGCAAAAGGGTTTTCGCAAGATTGGACCACGAAATTAGTCACTCTTACTTTATAACGTTGTTTACTGTTTAAGATTGACTATTTCAAAGAGATGACCTAGGTAACTTGACCTTAATCCTGAGCTAACTATGATCTCCTGTTTATTTTGAAATTATCCTTAGATTTGCATAAGTGAGGGTTAGCTCAATAGCGCCGACTTAATAAACCTCCCATTTCAGGGATAAGACCGGATAGATAGCTGGGGACATAGGGTGCAAGATGGAATTCACTCCTACCCGCTTTAGGGATAGTAGAGAGGTTGTTCTCTTAAGTGCTGATTCTGGGTCTTGAACAAGGGGCCCCACCCTCTCATTAACGAGACTCGGTTTTGTTGATTAGATCACAAAATAATTGTTCATTAGGAGATCAGTGGAGACTTAAGGAACAAGAGGTAATTTCAGGGGTAAAACAGATATTCGACCCAACAGTTATTATGAACAACCTGTGAAGGTTTGACTTACTAATCATGGTTATATCGAGTGGACATAATATATCTATAGTGAGGGGAGTTCAACTATGGGCTTTAGTGGAGTGACCCATTAGTTAACGAATGGGGGTTAGATCGGTCTAATGAGTTTAGCTGATTAATCTCAGATCATTGAAACACATGATCTATAGGTCCACAAGGTCCCCCTACTAGCTTGGAAATGGATTAGCTCTAGAGTAGCATGATAAGTTAATTTGAAATGTTCAAATTAGAATCAAACAGAATTGGAGAATATATATTTAAATAAGATTTAAATATATGAAGATAAATTTGTGTAAAATTGATTTAATATTGGATATTAAATTAATTAGAATTATTTAAATAATTTTTTATTAATTTTATTAGAAAATTAATTTATGAAATTAATAAATTTTTCTTTTAGAAATCAAATATGTTTTTTAAAATCAATATTAGTTTTTGAAAACAGAAAAATTACACAAAAAAGGAAAAATGGGATTTTTCAACTTCATCTTCAAGTTGCTCACAAAGAACCCATTATCTTCAACCTTCATCCAAGCATGAACTGCATCTCATGCAGCAAATCTCTTTACATGATAGTCTGTAATATATTGAAGAGATTGGAGTAAAGTTGAAGGATTGCAACCGATTGAATTTTTCTGAAAATTCGCGTATAAGAAGGTGTTCTTCATTTGGGTTGTTGCTGTGAGCATTCTCCAAGTTTCCTTTGATTCCAACTTATTTAGAGTCTCACAACTCAATCTAGAGCACCAAGAGAATAATAGGGAAGATCTTGTGGTGGTCTACACAAAGATTTGGAGGATTTAGCCGCTGAAAATCAAGATTTCAACGGTTCTTCAAAGGTATGTCATGTAACCCATTAAATTCTGTTTAAGCATGTTTTCTTTTCTGCCAAAATTAATCAATTAGAGTGTTTATTGATCCTTGTTGCTTCCGCTGCGTGCTGGTACCTTTCCAACAATTTATTTGTTGATTAATCAACCTTATATTAAATATCATTTATTATATAGTTATTTAATTTATATATTAATTGTTTAGTTAATGGTTTATTAATTAATTAAAAAATGATGGAGAATGAATGCTAGTATAAATATGTGATATTTATGTTAATTAATTAACTATATATTAAATATGATTTAATAAATAGTTATTTAATTTATATGTTAATTGGTTAATTAATAGTTAATTAATCAACTAACAAATGATCAAAGTGGAAAGACTTAGAGAGGAGGTTACCCCCTCCCTACAAATATACCATTATAACCCTTCTAGGGTAAGCAATTTTTGTGAAAGATTGCCCTAGCTTCTACTCTCATATTTTCTCTACTCTACTCTCTCAAGAACATTCCCTCTACCTTCATTCCTTCTCCCAAGGTGTTAGAGCCCACACATCTAACTCCTTGGAATCCTAATCATAATGAGGAAGCTCTTGCGGTGTTGTCTTTGTTTGTTGAGAGGTTCAAATTTGTTCATGTGCAAAGGAGAGAAAATTGTGAAGAAAGGGGGATCTTCAAGGTTGAGTTTTCTTCTTCCCTTTATTCTCTTCTTATTCATTAAAAGCATGCTTAGGTTTATTTAATGTTTATCCTATTATTGAGTGAATTAGTTCACCATTTTTAAGTTCTATAAAATCGATTTTCAAATTGCAAGGCAATCACACGCTTCCGCGAAAATCCAATTCTCTTCATATGCCACATATCAAGAGACTCAACTATGTAAGCAGAATTACAAGCACTTACATTCATCATATTTGTAACAGGAATATTGTTCAAGACAAAACCATCAGTTAGGTACCCCTTACCAATAAAATCTCCATTCTTGACGAGGATAACCTTGTCAGCTTCTAGTACAATTTTAAGCCTGACCTGGTTCAATAGACTTTCAGATACCAAATTTCTATGTAGGGAAGATACATACAACACATTACTTAAGGATAAAGTTTTTCCAGAGGTTAATTTTAAAAGAATCTTCCCTTTTTCAAGTACTCCTATAGTGGCAGAGTTACCCACAAATACACACTCTTCATCAATAGAGTTTTGGTAGTCTTGGAAGAGCTCTCGGTTTGAGCAAAAGTGTCTTGAAGCTCCGATATCGAGAATCTAGTCTAATTTTTTTCCGCCATATTGGCTTCCACAACAATAGTTATTATGTCATCTTGTTTAATAAGATTGGCTTGTGAGGTGGATTACTGATATGGCCTTCTTTTTCTTTTACTGCATTGGTAGGATTTATGTCCAGGCTTCCCACAGATATAGAAAATTAATTTATTCTTTTCAATCTTCCCACCAGTAGATTTGTGATGTCTATTCCTTTTAGAAGGATTATTCTTGCTAGGCTGTTTGTTGTGTTTTTTGAATCTGTCTTTGTTAACATTAGAAGATTCAACCAAGTTAGCACCAACAGAAGTCAAAATCTTCAACCAATTTAGCACTAACTGAATTAAAATTTTTAGAAACTAACTTATCTTTTAGCCTGTTGGCTTCTTCTGTGTGCATGTGAATGATCAACTCCTAGAGTATCAGATCCTTCTTTTTGTATTTCAGATGGTTTCGATATTTACTCCAGGATGGAGGAAACTTCTCGAACAACAATTTACTTGGAGAATTTTGCACATCTTCATGCCTTCAGACGAAAGTTTTGCTACCAAGTTTTCATACTCATGGATTTTATTAATAACAGGTTTCTCATCAATCATCTAAAATTGTAGCCACATTCCAACGATATATTTTTTTCGTCCAGCATCATATCCTCCATATCGAGGCTCCAGTGTATTCAGGATTGCCTTAATTGATCTTTGGAACACAAACAAATCGAACATGGGGTCTGTTATATGGTTAACCAGATAGCCACAAACTGTTTTATTGTCTTTCTCGTATTTATCGAGATCAATCTTGGAGGACTGCCTCGGTTGGTCAGAAACAACGACGGTCCTCTGAAAGATCCTGGATCGGTGACAGTATATACCTTCTTAGTAACAATAGATGCTTCTGTGGTGAGGATATAATCAACCTCCAGCTGCTCGAAGGAGATAAAAATTTTTTAGGACCAACGGTGGTAATTCGCTCCATCGAGTGGTTCGAGATTGGACAGATTGGGGAGGACCATACTGAAGGAACTGTGAAGTTCTATAGCGGAAGCGAGGATCAATCCAATTTTATAATTGTCATAGAAGCAAAAAATTACATAAGAAAAATATGCATTAATCTAGAAAAATTACAACATGCAATAAGAGAAAAAACGGAGAAGATTGGAAGAAATACGTACCCTTGAAGATAAAAACTTCTTCATAAATCCTCTTCTCTAGCCACGATCCAACAAACAATAAATCCAAGGAGCAACACCACAAGTGAGACCTCTGTATTCTCTTTTGAAATGAAAATTTCTCAGGACTGTGTAAGCTCTGAGAATTTGGAAGAGGGAAGATATATTTGAGAGAGGAAGAAATTTTTTTTCTGTTTATCCAGTAGGGAAGAGAAAACAAAAATACACCCTCACTACGTAAAAATTCTCGAGAGGGGAAGAAAAAAAAATCTAGTAACCCCACTCTCACGTTTTGATGAGAGAAAATTAAGGGGAGGGAGTTACTCCCTTTAATTTTGAAATTCAAAATTAAATTATAAATTTAATTTTAATTGAATTATATATATATATATATACAACACATAACCTATATTTTATATTATATCAAATACAATATAACCTATAGTTTTATTTCTCTTATATGTGTATGTTATTTAATATAAATCGTATCTGTACTAAATTAAATTACGTGAATCTCATTCATATAATTAATATTTGAATATTAAATTATTTATTTCCTCTCAATTAAACTTTATAAGGTATTAAATACATTATATTAATTATATCATATATAATTAATTTTCTTAATTAATTTGAACAATTCAAATTAATCCAAAATTAATTCTCAATAATCCCTGTTGAGCTACAGAGAGAACCTTATGAACTTGTAGATTGAAGCTCCAATAGTACATGAATAATTAATTAAACTCTTTTAATTAAATCATTGAATATTCATTAACTGTTGGTCATTCCACTAAAGACCGACAGCTGCACTCTTCCCACTAAAAATATATTTTTGTGTCCATTGGATATAACCAATCAATGGTGTGATAACCCTTCACAAATTGCTCGTAAGTACAGCTGGGCCAAAATTACCGTTTTGCTTTTCTAGTTACATTTAACTTCTTAAGTACCATGGATCCCCTCTAATGAACAATAATTCATAGTACAACTATGACCAAACCTCTCTTGGGCCAAGAGAAGGTATGGTGCCACATTGTTCTAGCCCTCGAATCAACCCTTAAGGGAGCAATTTATCTACTTACCCAGACATTAGGGAAATAGTGAATTCTATCTTGTATAGCCGTGTTCCCAATTCTCTAATCAGACGAATCTTCAAAATGGTAGACTTATTGAGTCGGCTGGTCACTCTCACCTATACAAATCAAAGAACTGCCTTCATAGGTAGGAGTTCACAACTCACTCAGGATTCAGGTCATGCCACCTATGGTCATCCTTGTGAGATGTAAGTCTCTAATATTAACGATGTTATATAATATGACTATTCATTTTGTGGTCTGGTCTTATACAAACTCCTTTGTATAAAATACCCCCGCTCACATGTCTTTGCATGAATGATCAAGATCAGATCATTTGTAGTACTTTATAACCATTGTAACATCTAAAAAGTGGGTCGTATTCGTAGTGTCACCAAGATGAGGTACCCAACCTTATCCATCCACTACAGACCATTTAGGTTATCACTTAAACATGATCCACTTGTATGTATCTACATATATGTTTAAGTTATAGAAGATAACCTTGGATGTTAGTTTATTGGTTAGTGAGTTAATGCTACTAAACATCGAATAAAATATGTCATATTTTATTAAATAAATAAAATGTTTGTACATTATAGTTACAACCTATAAGACCCACAAGATTTAGGGCATCAACCCCAACACTCATCGTTCTTGATCGACATCTGGAGAAAATTTAATTGCTTTCAAAATGTAAAAATAGATGTCGAAGAGTTGTGCTGTGGAGGAACCATTTCCCTAAAAGAAATTACGGTGCGACTTTGATGCCAATCGTTGTGCCGATTGCTCCCCAGGGTTAATACAACATCCAAGTTCAGGCATGCACTCGTCAGAAGATGGATTGAAGTTGAGGAAAAAATAATGCTCAGAACAGAACGGATGAAAAAAGATCAACTGAGTATAGAAAATGAGATCTTAGAAAAAACTATTTTTTCATATCAGTGTTCTAGGTTTAAGAAGAAGAAGCTTATGGAAACAACGGCTAGGGTTGAAGAAGCAACGGGAAGAAAAATAGTCACAAATAATAAATCATAACGGGAAGAAATAGTCACAATAATAAAACTGATTTAATATTAAAACGTTTATTTTTAGGGTAAAAATTAAACGGATAAGTAATAGAAAGTTATTTATTTTCTGTGCAAGCATGGTTACCCATACCCGCTCGCCTGAACGAACAATGACACACACTTATGGTGAAAGGGTTTTACTTCCACCACCACTACACTTTGGAGTTACCTCTAGCATACCTTGGTAATTTTACCTTTAAAGCATTGGTTAGTTCTTCAATGTGGGATTCTTTTAACTCTTGTTATGGGCCTAAGCCCAAGAGTCATTTCCAACGAGACCGACCCTAGATCTTGAGAAGACTAACTTTATGGGTTAGCCATTAAGGTATATGCTTAAGTGTTTAACTTCTAGATAGGTCCATTAGTGAAAGAGTCTTAATAATTCGTAAGCATTTGATCAATGATTTAAGAAATTAACCAGTGAATAACTGTTGTGAAACTATATTGCTATATTATATAGAGTGTTCGTAACATAGAGGGTTCATTGAAAAACACAATGAATTCTTCATTCTCTAGCTTTCTCTTGATATAGTAACTAACTTGATCGGTGGAGTGTTTGGCCAAATATTGTAAAACAAAGATAAGAGAGGAAATGCTGAAAAATAGGATTTGGCTCACTACAGAGTATCCAATATTGTATTGATATTTTTTTTTAGAATAGATGATATTATTCTAAAGACCGAAAACTGAACACTCCTTACCACAGATATATTATGTGTCTATCTTAACCATTCAACAGTGCAACAACCTTTCACAGATCACTCGTAAGTACAGCTCGACCAATAATCGTTATGCTTCTATAGTTACATCTAACTCCTTAAGTACCACCGAATCCTTTAATGAACATAAGTCATAGTCCTACTATGACTAAGTCCTCTCTTCCAAAGAGAAGTTGTGGCCACTATGTTAAAGCTCTGGAATCAGCCCTTAAGGGAGCAATCTCTCTACTTATACCTCCTTCGGGAAAGGAGTGAATTCCATCTTGTGGATTGAGTTCCTAGCTCCCAGATCAGACAATTCCCCAGCTCCCAGATCAGACAAGGAGTGAATTAGCTTTCATCCACACCTCATATGCATTGCAAACACATCGCGGTGCATCAAGGGTCGGGACTTGAGGACACTCCTCAAATATAAGGTTGTTCGCCACGAAATATGTTTCACACGATTCTTTCCACTGTATGCAGTCGATCATATTCAAAACATTAAACAGAAATACTATGAGTTGCTGAAAAGAAAAACATATTGACCCACGTTAGGTTTTAAACAAATACCCATTATAAAATAAAACAACATCCAATAAGGTTTTAGAAAAACTAATATGAAACCCGTGTGACATCTAGTTTCACAATGACGCATCAAAAGGTTTAGAACAAAAGCCGTAAGGGAGGTCAATTATCCCTCCTCTGAATTGAAAAGTTCTCAAACAATCATTAATACTAGAACAACTCTTGCTTCTATAACAACTAGCCATCATTGATTTGGCCAAGAGATCATTAACTTACTTAACAATCTCTCGTAAGTGTGATCTGTTATTTTAGGCCCTAGAGATCCACCCCAAAAAGCCAATCCGAAGGGAAAAAATCCGATTGGGGCAAAACCTAAAGCGACCCTATCCATTTCTGGAATTCACCTTGATCTTGACCAACTGCACAAAACCCATCCGAAGGAGGACGCTCCCAGGGTGCCACGAGGGAGTACAAAATGATCTCATGGTGTGAACCAATGACAGAGACCATAGGACGCGTTGACACACACCCTTCACCTACTTACTATAAACACTCTCTCCATCCACCTTGATATTGACTCATGCAAACACTATCCGAAGGGGAATGCTTCCAGGGCACCACAAGGCCAAGCATGAATCTCACGGTGTGAACATACAGGGAGAAATGTGAGTAGAATCATAGACATATCTAATACGCCTATTCCTCCCACTAAGTATTTTATAACCTAGGGTTTAGCTTACTTACAAAAAACATGGCTAAGGATTTTAACTAAGTGACTTTTAGGTTTTCCCAAGAGTAATATTTACCTTTGATCATCATCCATTGAACTCTTTAACGAAGTCTTTGACCAAATTCTCGCATGCTTGTTGAAAATCTATCTAATTCACCTTTCCAGGTAGGGGTGTTATGTTTCTGTCAACTTAAGAACCCCAACCTATCCAGAACCCACCTTAGACAAAAGGTCCCTTATAGATAGATTTAAAACAAATTTAATCTTTTATGCCAACCAATTTAATCTTATTAAACCGATTTTAAAAGATTAATCTAGGTTACTAAACTCTTTCGAACCATTTGAACTTAGGTTTATCTCAATCCAATTTTATAACCCTTTTAAAAAACTTGAGTTCACCCTAAGTCCGCATGCAACTCTTTCTTATTGATTTTAGTTCTAATTTCCTTTATAACACTTATAAACGGAAACCAAAACCACAATTCTAAGCTAATACATGCAAGGCATTCATAACGCTTATAAACAGCCTAAGTGTCATACTCAATGCATTGTTCATTCAATTCTACTTCTTTTATATAACACTTATACAAAATAGCAATGAAATAAGCACAACATGCTTCCATTCACCCTTAGACTATAACACTTATAATAAAAGTATGATGCAAGATAATGCTCACTACATGCAAAATATAACTCTTATATTTCATGATGCATGCGCATGCTTTCAAGTAATTTCTTCATGCTCGATTATAACATTTATAATACATGATGCATGAATAATTACACAACCTAAAGTGGGTTTTAAACTATATGTCAAACACTTTGCCATATAAGCACCATACATCACATGTATAATAAACAAATGTTGATAAATCGGGTAAAATTGCCTTAAAAAATCAAAATTAAAGCTAATTATTACAGAAACAAGGAGTCTCTGGTTCAAACAGACAAACAGGTCTTGAACCGCTTCGGTGAAGCAACGCGTCTCCAACCATCGTGTACTAAACTCCCTGCAATCGTCTATACGATAAAACAAATGCTTCGCTCTATCGCTTAACAATGCTCCCAAAGCTAAACGATCGTTTAGCAAATACTACACGATTGTGTACCTTTTACTAAGCGATAAAGCCTGAGGTACGCGATCGTCTAAACGATTATGATGCGGCAAAGCACCATCGCCTAAACAATCGTTTAGCGAGCGCCTCCGTATCGTATACACATGATCGTGTAGGTATAACTAAGTGATGAGGCTTGTTAACTACACGATCGTCTAGCGTGCGCCTTTTACTAAACGATGAAGAGAATCACATGCTCCCAATATGATCGTCTACCTTCAGCGCTTAACACAATCAGACAACCAACGCTACGCGATAGAGTAAACGATTTACCCCATCGCTTAGCATTAGTTAAACGATCGTTTAGTAAATACTACATGATCGTATAGAAAAATCTACACAATCGCTTAGATAAATACCAACGATCGTTTACCTTAGGCTACATGATACGACCAACTCTTGGTCTTCTTGCTCATTGAGAACTGCAACTCCATGCTTCGAAACTTCATCACGAATGACTCAACTAACTCAAACTTTTTGAATTATAAACTCGATTGCAAGTTAATTACGCCCAAAAAACACAAGGGCCCTTACAAATTAACACTTTGTAATTTAAGAAAGCTTTAACTAAAGGAAATTAAACCCAAAAACATTCATCAACTCCAACCACAAATGCACTCAACATTTAAATACAAATGTAGAAAGCCACAAAGAATGTAAAAGAAGTTCAAAACAGACTTGTAATTTGGAATATCAGAACAACCTGGCTCTGATACCAATTCTAGGAAATTGAACACGAGGATTTCCATGAGCAGCGAAAAGATCATTCCAAATTACAATCATATATGAATTTTACAATTACAGCCATAAAAAAAACATACAGTTATGCATTCATTACAGAAATTACAGCATGATACTATAAATAATCAAGGAGAAACATTACACATATTTGTAGACTCATCTCCATGCTTCTTGATCACGAACGCTTGAACACAGCAACACACCAACCTCGAACGCTCGTCGAACGTGACCGCTACACTCCACGAACACCTTGCACTCGAACTCAACGATTTCTTTGGTCATGAAAAACTCAACAACACAAACGGCCTCCATAGAACCTCGACAGTGTCAAGTTGAGTATGACACCACCAAGAAGGCTACCTTGATATTCTTGGTGTGAGAATCCAGAGGGTGGGCTCTTTGTGGCCTTGGTTTGAGGCAGAATACAGAGGAAACAACAATCGTGTAAACGATTAAGCAAGTGGGAGATGGAAGAACCTATTGTATAGGTCGATGCCCAATCGTTTAGCAAAAGCTAAGCGATCGTCTAGCAAAAGCTAAGCGATCGTCTAGCAAAAGCTAAGCGATCGTCTAGCAAAAGCTAAGCGATCGTCTAGCAAAAGCTAAGCGATCGTTTAGCTCATCGCTTAACTACGTGTTTTTCGCCTACAAACACTACATGATCGTTCACCTTATCCAAGTTGCCACTTAGTAAATCCTATTTACTTGACAACTTCTGTGAGATTATTTCCGAGAGAGGAAATCTCTAATTCATAAAATTTCAAGCTTGTAAAAACTTACTAAAATTAAGAAAACATTTTCTTTTTATCTCCCGATTACCATGAAAATTACCAATAACTTCCCACTCAATTGGTTATTAGAGAAAAAGAATTAATTATCCAATAATTAATATTATTATAAATATAAATGATAACTAACTTATCATACTATATTTATAACCTATAGTTTTAATATTTCATCTCATAAAACATACAAACCATAGCTTTTTTTCTATTCCATGGTACTTAAGTAAATATCATTTACATTAATCCTCCATTAGATGTATCTTATACATCATACCGATCATATCATATATAATCGAATTACCTCTTGTCAATTTGAACATTTCAAATCAACACCAAGAACTGATCCTCAACTGAATCCATTGGGCTACCAAGGGGATTTTATGGACCTGTAGCTCGAAGCTCCAACGGTATGTGAATAACTTACTAAACTTTTTAGTCATGAGATTCACCATCTGTTAACTGCCAGACACTTCATTAAAGACCGACAGCTGAACTCTCCTTACCACAGATATATTATGTCTCCAACTTAACCAATCAACAGTGCGACAACCCTTCACAGATCGCTCGTACGTACAGCTCGGCCAATAACCATTATGTCCCTGTAGTTACATCTAACTTTTTAAGTACCATTGAATCCTCTAATGAACATAAGTCATAGTCCTACTATGACTGAGTCCTCTCTTCCAAAGAGAAGTTGTGGCCACAATGTTCAAGCCTAGGAATCAGTCCTTAAGGGAGCAATCTCTCTACTTATCCCTGCTTTAGAAATATTGTGAATTCCATCTTATGGATTAAGTTCCCAGCTCCCAGATCAGACAAGTGCCTAAAAAGGTAGGCATGTTGAGTTAGCAATCTAGCCACTCTCACCGATACTAATTAAAGGACTTCCCTCAAAGGTAGAAGTTCCCAAAACACTCAGGATTGAGGTCGTGTCACCTATGGTCGTTTAGGTGAGATGTAAGTCTCTAGTATCAACAGCATTATATACAGAGTCTAGTCATCTCGTAGTCCGATCTTATACAAACTTTTTGTATAGGACACCCCCGCTCGCACGTCTCCACATGAATCGTCAGGATCTACCATATGTAATAGTTTACAACACTTGCAAATCTCTACAAAGCGGGTCGTTACCAGGATCAGGTATCCCACCTTAATTCTTATACTACAAACCTATTTAGGTTATCACTTAAGGCATGATCCACTTGTATATCGCATATACATGCTTAAGTTTACATAAGACAACCGTGGAGCTTTGTTTATTGGATACGGGTAAATGCCAGAATGAAATAACAATTATTTTATTCATCAAGCAATGTGTATCATTATAAACAATGAGACTCCGGGAGAATTAGGACATTAATCCCAACAACACAAGCCCTCACCCAACTAACAAACTGAAGGGCGTACCTATAGCCAACAACACACCAAAAAGAGAATCCCAATGGACCGAATCGTACGCCTTCGGAAGATCTACTTTCAACACACAACGCGGATTCCCTCTGCCCTTCTTGTAGCCCCCCACAAGCTCCTGACCCAATAAAATGTTATCGAAAATTGACCTACCAGGAACAAACGCAGACTGGTCACCACTGATGAAAAAAGGAAACCACAACCTCAATCTCTCAACTAAGATCCTTGAGATACACTTATACACAACATTGCAACAAGAAATAGGACGAAACTCCTCTATACGTTCAGCTCCCCGCCTATTTGGGATAAGAGTAATAGCAGTAGAATTAACTCCACCAGGCAGGTAATAGGACTAAAAAAAGTTCAGCACAGCATCGCAGAAATCGTCCCCAACCACACTCCAAGCAGCTCTGTAAAAATCCATAGAAAATCCATCAGGCTCAGGAGCTTTCCCAGACTTCATCGAGAATAAAGCCTTCTGAATCTCATCCCAACTCGTTGGGCTACCAAGAACCTCCAACCCCTCTTCGGACCAGCTGAATTGCACAATATCCCCAATCCCGGCAGTAAGATCCCTATACCCCACAGGCTGAGACCCCAAACTACCTCGAAAGAACTCAACTGCTGCCCCTGCCACTCTATCATGCACCGTCTGGCGAGTCCCCCCAGCATTCACAACCGTAAATAAACCACTACAACTGCGACGAGATCGAACACAATAATGAAAAAATGCCGTGTTCATATCACCTAACTCCAGCCACCTCACCCAGGCCTTCTGTCGGAGCGATGCCTCCTCCAATCTAGCCACTAACCAGAACACCTCAGTGGCCCGAGCCGCCTCCGCACATACCGACTCTAAGTGAGGATCCCTCTCTACCTAAGCCTGAGCAGCCTCCATAATCTGCCTAGCCACCCGGACCTCCTCAGATAACACAGAGATACATCTACCAAACGATGAAAGTAAAACCCGCTTCACTGCCTTCAAAATTCGCACTAAGCTAACCATGGGAGACACATCCTCTGACCTTCTCCACACCGACCTTATAGTATCAATAAAACCATTAGCCTCCGCCCATTGAGAAAAATAGCGAAACGTAGGAGGCGACCTACTTCTTATCTCCCCTATAGAAACCAAAAGAAGGCTATGATAAGAAATTCCTCACTGACCAACCTTAACCTCCGAATACGGAAAAGCTACCTTCCACACCTCATTAGACAAGCAGCAATCCAACTGGCGTAAGATACCATTCCCTTGAATTTTACTAGTCCAAGTAAACCAGTTACCTGTCACACCCAACTCAACCAGATTTGCCTCCAACAACATCCCATCAAACTTCTCCATCTCTCTCAAGCTAGGGCAACCTCCAAAATCCTTCGAACTACTACGAATAGCATTAAAATCCCCCAGAACAACTCCAGGAAGCTGCCACAAGGCACACATATCAATCAACTAAGACACAAGTTCCTCCTCTCGCTCACGTGATTAGAGGCATACATAACACCAATATGTATCCTAGCACTGGATACAATATCCACCAAGGTTCCAGAAATGAACTGATCCCCACTGACATCTATAAGAAAATCACACTCTTCCGCCACATAACCTATATCCTCCCAATTCCCCTCCCACTATAACTACACACACACCTCCAAGTATCACCAAACCTACCCACCACCATATCAAAGTTCTCGCAACGAACCCTCATCTAAAGCAAACAACAAAAAGTAATAAAGTTGGAAGCCAGGAAGTCTGCCACCACCCTACATTTGACAGGGTCATTCAATCCCCTAACATTCCAGGAACACCAAATCATGAATCTTTCAAGAAATCACACCTACCATCTCCCACTGGGCTTTTGCCCAAACTTCCGAACATCCCCTCCATAACATACAACGGATCAGGATCTGCCTGCACTAAAGCTAGTGCCAACGGGTCTCCCCTCTCATCACACAAAACTTCAAACTGATTACATTCGTCAACATGCTTTATAAATCTCGTGATCTCAGGGGACCCATAAACTACTTTACTCCTTAAGGGAGCCGAACCCGGTGACCCACTACCACCCCTGTGCCCTATACCTCCTTTATCACACCAACAACGACTAACCATAGTAAACTCGTCATCACTCTCTACACCTTTATTCCTAACCACTGGGCTAACTTCTCTCCCACCAATACCCAAATCTTGCCTCTTCCTCACACTCTCTATTCTCCCTCAAATACCCCTCATTAATCGCCACAATAAACAATTCCAGACCCTTTGTCACACCTTATTTCTCACACATAACCTCAGTATGCCCAAAGGAATCACAGTAAGCACACCTACGAGGTTTCCACTCATACACTACTGGAATAATAAACTCCTGACCATGCATTCTAACAGTGACTGAAGAGGGCAATAACGAATCACCATCCACCTGAACACAAACCCTCGCATACGATAACCGCCGGTGCTCTCTTGTTGCAACATCAAAAGAGATTGGTTTACCCACGACACTAGTTAACACTGCTAAACCCTTATCCGTCCACAACTCTAGGGGAAAACATTCCAGTTTAATCCAGATAGGAACAGAATAAAAAACAAAAGTTTCAGGAATAATACCTGGTGACCACTGTCGTAAGAAGATGGGTTTGCCACCAAAGTACCACGGACCATTCTCCAGCACCCAATCTAGTGACTCGTTCTTCTGAAATTTAAAGATAATCAACCCGTTTTCCAACAAGGTAATAGTTGGCATTTCTACGCATCCCCGAATTCTCTGAATAAGGCGACAAATAACAGAATACGGGAGTTTTGCATCCACAAACTGACCGATCAAAGATTTCTCTCACAAACACACACCCGCATCAATAATCTCCTCACAAGGTTCAACAATAACTTTTTCATTTTCAACCAAAAGGAGAATAAACTCTAACTTTCCCCCCAAATTTGACCCAGAAAAGGCCGCCCACGAACTTTCTCCTTTCACACTGGAACCAAAAGCAACTGAACCACATTGCTCCTTCAACTGGTCTTACTTTGGACCAAACCCCCAGCGGAACCGATTTTGAGGACTGGCTCCTCTCTCTCACAAGAACCCCGCTCGTCCACCGAACGACCCTCACTTCCAATAAGCCCAGCCCGTGAGACCTCTTCACAGCCTAAATTCTGCTCCCTCCGAGGCTCCCACCAAAGCCCCCACACCTTTCAACCCTGTTCCCAACTCCCCCTACACTAGTCCACTCTCTTCACTCAGCCTCATCCCACTCCCAACAGGCCCGCATACCCCAACTCTCTCAAGGCCTGACCTAACGCCCCTCACAACCCGGTTTTCTTTCGAGTTCCCAACACCCTTAAGGCTCCTAGACACACCCTTTACATCCTCGACTCCAACTCCAGTCAAGCCCAAACCCCAGCCCATCTGATTCATCCCTCTCAACCCAATTTTCTTCTGACTCTGTGATCAACCCTTCGACCACCGTCAGATCACCCATCGTCAACCCCTCCCTCTCCTTCCCCCCCCCCCCCCCCCCCCCCCCCCCAGCCTCACTTTGGCCATACTCCTCGTACTGAACCCTTCACCATCCTTAGAACAACCGTCAGACATCTCAAAACCCTTCACCTCCGAAGAACGAGCACCAATCCCGATTCGATCTCCGGTCTAAGCAGACGAAAGGGATGCCGAGCAACTTGACCTCCATTCTTCTCCTTCAATCCTAAAGATGACCGCTTACGCACCATCTAACCTCACCGTCCTCTGCTGCTAAAAACCAAAACGTAACCCTCACTGTCCAGATTAAACTTACCGTCTGCTAACGACCGTAACTGCTACTGTAAGTCTGCACTCAAACCGCGGTGTTGGAATGAAGATGGCGACAGCTACCGAATAGGCGAAGACGACGATGACCCCACCGAACCGAAACGGCTATCGGTTACCCTCGGGAGAAGACGACGTCTTGGGAGAATTCGACGGCCACTCGTCCGAAACCTTAAAAGGATATTTTTTTTTACCTTTGATTTTTTTTTTTTTTTGCAAAGATATTGTAATTAAATTGTGGAGTGGGGGAATCAAATCTCAGACCTCAAGGTCTATAGTATGAGCATTATGCCAGTTTAGGGTTACACTTTTGTCGACTTGTATTGATATTTAAAGAGAAGTCACTTGTCAAGTAAATACAGTATAACAAATTACAGAAGCATTCTCAAATACAAAGGGAATAAAGATAAATCAGTAAATAGACAGCAAATAAAAGCAAGAGAAAATATTGTTCTAAGACCAAGCACTAAATCGGTGGAATGTTTTTGTCTATTTTATTCTTCAATTCCTCTTAGGTATTATAAATTTATGGATGGTACCAATTTTCAATATCAACCGTAATTATTGTATAAAAGATATCCATAACTATATGCGACATGTGTATTATTGTTATGATTCGTACGCAATGAACAAGTTTTTAGGACGTCTCAAAATTAAAATTCAATAAATGGGTCAAAATTAGTCTTAAATGTAGTCCACTTTATAATTAAATACAACGCCCAATAATTGTGTCTCATCACCATCACGTGGTAGCTTTTATTTTTAATATGAATTTTCATGAATTGAGCTGATTAAAAGCTGGTTCAAACTTCAAAAACCGTGGTCTATAGGATAAGCAGTAAATTCCATAATTTCACTTACCTTTTCTTTATTACTTTTCTTCCCTTTAAATATACAACAATATCATCTCTAAAAAAAATAAAAATAAAATTATTGTTTCATGAATGTATTATTATTCAGCAAATAAAACTCAAATTCATTTCTTTTTACTGACCTATTCACATGTTTAATTACATAAAAAAAAATGGTAATTGTATGACATCAAAATTTTTAATAATTTTAAATTAAGTTACATATTTAATCATTGGACGGTATAATAAGTCCTTTAACTTTTAAAAAGTATGAGATGGTTCTTAAACTTTTATTTTTATATCTAATAGATTCTTGACATAATCAGTATTTTAGACATATTAGATGCAAAATTGCAAAAACCACACCTGAACTATGGTGGTAGTTGCAATTACACCATCAAATTTTCAAATATAAAAAGTAGGCCCTTAATATTCTATAAATGTTAAAACTGGACCCTCAAACTTACAATAATTGTAGAAAATGTACCAAAATGATAAAAGTTGAACAATCAAACTTATACAATTGTTACAATTTTTACAATTATGTAAATTTGAGTTGAGAGCTCAATATTTACGATTGAAAGTTTGAGGGTGAAATTGTAATTATCACCATACTTAAAGGATGATTTTTACCATTTATTCTAGGTGTATTTTTTTAAAAAAAATACTTACTAATTTGAAATATTTTATCAAATCAGAACTTTTAATTTAAATTATTATTCACAATTTTTTCTAAATTAAATTAAAAGATAAAATTTTGAATTGGGAATATATCAAATGTTGATCCCAAATCAAAATCCATAGTTTATTTTAGAATTCTATTCTAAATCTAAATCAGATTGTGGATAAAACCTAATATTTGCCTTTATTAAATTTGAACATACTCAAAATCCTTGTCCCAAATATTTTATTTAAAAAATGTAAAATCTAAATTCTAGGGTTGATCTGAAAATTAACAACATTTGTTACATTCATCAATTCCACATACCAAATTTGGGTGAAAGTAGAAATTAGAAGGTATAGCAAATAAATAAATAAATAAATCAAATGTATTATTATTGAAAATTTGTTTTAACTATAGCTCTCATTCTATGGTACATAAAAATACATATTTTCTAAATCTAGATGGTTTAATTCATAAACTAAGGTCACATTTCGTAATCATTTTGTTTCTTGTTTTTGACTTTTGAAAATTAAGCTTATTTTTTTCCCACAATAATTTGAATCATTCAAATTTCAAAAATAAAAACAAAATTTGGCTTCATTTTTAAACTATTGGTAAAAAAAAGATAAGTAAGGAAGAAATTTGGAGGTGAAACTAGTATCTATAGACTTAATTTTCAAAAACAAAAAATAAAAAACGAACGCCTCATTTGATAACTATTTTTTTAAAAAAAAAATTAAGTCTATGGACCTACTTCCACCTCCACATTTCTTCATTTGTTATATACTCTTCATCAATAGTTTAAAAAATCAAGCCAAATTTTGAAGGAAAAAAAGTAACTTTCAAAAAATTGTTTTTGTTTTTGAATTTAGCTAAGAATTTAACTATTGTACTAAAAAAAATATGTAAATTATTATAAGAAATATGGATGAAAGGATTTATTTTATAAAAATAAAAATAAAATAATAAAATCATTATCAAATGGAATCGAAATAATTACCCCACAATGACAAAACAACTCTATTTTCAACACAAATGTCCCAAATGTTTCCTTAAAAAATTAAGGACCATATGGAATATTTAACTTTTTATTTAATTTTCTTATGAAATTTATTCCTGGCATGTGGCGTTGAGATCAAACAAATATCGACCATCCACGTGTAATCTTATCTCTACTTTTTCGAAGGTTCACCTTTGACCACGTACGTTAAAATCTAACGTCACACCGCCGCAACATCGTTACGGACCAGTCAAATTGATGCCACATCGGATTCCTACCTGTCACCGCCATGCTCTCACGCAACCCTTGTCTGCCACGTGTTCGATCTGTCTCCCAAAGGCATCAATCTCTTCGCAATTATTAATTAATTATTGCTCACTAAAATATAAGAGATAAAATTAGTGGAGCTGGATTAACTCTAATTTTGAAAAAGAAAAAGAACACGAGAATATTGAGTAAAATCCTTTTTTCTCTTAAAGAAAATATTAAAACAGGGGGAGGTTTGAATTTTGGTATGGAGGATTTGGAATTTTGATAAACTTTTTGAACCATAAAATAAAATTGGTCAAAAACAAAGATTGGAATCGCCTTGAATTTTATATATCCACCACATTTTATTCCTTTTAAATCAAACACCAACCATACCAAAACAATAGCATCAAGTTAAGAATATCTCATTCTTTCTAGATTTTTCCACTCTCTTCATACCACATGCAATTTTATTTCAATTTTCCATTATATTTTCTAGGGGTGCAACAATAATTCGATTTAGTTTGATTTGGTGGCCAAATTGATCTGAACCGAAAATTTTAAAATATCTATATATGAAACCAAGCCAAACAATAATTGTGTGTTTAAAATATCTAAATTTTAAAATATTAGATAATTTTTTTTTAATTATTGAGGAGTTTATTGGACAACATTGAAATTGGACCTATTAGATATTTTTTAAAGCTTTAAATATTAAAAAGACACAAACCTACAATTTCAAAGATTAAATTTATATAATTTGGCCATAAGTTTATTTTGTCTCTAAACTCACTAAACATATGCTAAATTACAAGTTTAGTCCTTGAACTTTTATGTCTGTCAATTCGTATTTAATCCATAAACTTTAAACACACACACCAATTGGACACCAAATTAAAAGTTTAGTCAAAATTATGTCCAACATATCAATCATTCTTTAAAAAGTTCGAACATAATAGGAATTTGTTAGACACAAAATTAATAGTTGAACAACCTATTAAATATTTTTTTATATTCAAATAACCTTACACTAACTTCAAAATTGAGAGACTACACAAGTAATTTAACTAATGATTTTAAAAAAAAAAAAATAAGGTCTCATTTGGTAACCATTTTGTTTTTTGTTTTTGTTTTTGAAAATTGAACATATGGACACTACTTCCACCTCCAAATTTCTTCCTCTATTGTCTACTTTTCATCAATGGTTTAAAAAACCAAACCAACTTTTAAAACATTGTTTTTGTTTTTGGAATTTGGCTAAGAATTCAACCATTGTACTTAAACAAACATACAAATCATTGTAAGAAATGTGGATGAAATAAACCTAATTTTAAGAAACAAAAACAAAAAATCAAATAGTTACCCGACGAGACCTAAAGTATTTGAATTTTGATTTTGGTTTTGTGGTTATTCTTATTTGTTAGAATAATACTTGATTATATTATGGACTGGACACATTTTTTTACTATGGACTCTTATCACAGAGTAAAAAAAACTTAAAAAATAAAAAAAGAATCTACGTGATAAATTATGATTAAACAAATAAGTAAAACTTAATTTATTAGTTGTTAATTTGTAAAAAAAAAAAAAAAAAAAAAAAAATCAAAGAGTAATGACCCAAAATAATAATAACAGCGCGTGTGACAACTATGCGCCAGTTATTGGAGGTTCCAAGTGGAGCACTTAAAATCGTGCTTCCCACGTGCCTTCTTCTGTCTCCCTATAATTACCCCTTCCCCTCTTCCTCATCCTTCTTATCTTCTTCCGCTTTAGTAACCAAAATCCCTATAATTTCCTTATGGCCGACTCACACAGACGAACCTCCGGTGCCAGCGGCCGCCATCCCCAGCAGCCAAGCCGCCTTCAACGCCGGGCTCCGGCGTCCCTGCAAATCAACCGCTCCGATTGGAAGGTCGCCATCCCTCTCTTGTCCCCGCTCGTCTCTCCTTCCTCTCCTAAAGATATTCAAAATTGGACGCCCGATTCAAGAGAAGCTTCCTCCAGTTCTTCTCAGCACCATCATCATAAAGAATCGGAGCCGGAGAAGCCGCCGGTTTTTAAGAAATGGCAGCATCCGGCGGCTCCTTTCCATTACGATTCCGGTCCTAGGGCCCCCAGATTCGTACCCGTTTAGATTTTTCTTTTTTCCTTTCTTTTTGAAATAAACTCTCGAATTCGATCTGTAATCATAAGAATTTGTAGTCTGTAGATCTAACGGTCTGTTTTTGACGAGCTTATTGACTGCATCTTATGCTTAACCACACTGGATTATTTGTACATTGGTTTTGTATTTTATTTGGTCACATCACTCATTTCACTGCTAACGTTTAGATGGAAGTGACATTTATTAACCAATAATTTAAGCTGTAATGTGGAGTAATAGTACGGACGCATTTCGTTTTTGACAAATATTAATCTATATCTAAATTTAACATTCATCTAATAATAGTTATATTAATTTAAATTTTAAGTTTTTTAAGTATATCAATTTATATCATTTTTTTAATTTAATTCGATGAATATCAGGTAAAATTTTTATAATTCTAATCAATTAAATTCATGAATTTTCATATGTCAATCTATTTAAACACTTTATTATGATTATTTTTGAAAACCACTCAGACGTGTGTAGAGTTTTTCAAATATCTATTTTATAAAATGAAAGCTTAAAGTAAATGCATGAATGATTTTTAAAGAAAATTATGACTGAGAATTTAAATGACCCATTTATTAAAGTTTAGGATTTGATTGATACGTTTATTAATTGTTTGAATTTATACCACTTTTAAAATTTAAGAATATAAATAGATGTTTTTTCTTTTATTTTTTCTATCTATTTTGGTTATTTAATTTAAAAGAAAAGAACACCATAGTGGTATTTTCCATGGTTAATCCAATACTTGTCCTACCTAATATTTGCTTTAACTAACCCAGGTCTTTAATATATGTACATGTCTGCAGCCATCTACATGTTGGATTACAATGGATAGAATTATAGGAAAGATCCAACTTTTAATTTTATATCTAATAAAATTTTACTTTAAAAAATGTCTAATACTTTTTAAAATTTTTAATTTTGTAGCAATTTGAGAAATTTTTATTGTCTACTTTGTATTAATGATTTTAGAAAAAAAAAAAGAAGTAATTTTAAAAGACAACTTGTTTTTACTTTAAGAACATGACTAAAAATTCAAACATTTCAAGATAAGGTAAAAGCATAAATGAAAAATTGAGAGGAAACAAGCATAAATTTAAAAAACATAAAACTAAAATTAAAATTGTTAATAATATAATAAAAATGTAACTCTTAAACTTCAATATGTTTCAAAATTTGTTACAATTTATTACGATTGAGCTTTGCTTGTTTAAAATTACTAGTAATTGACATGATTTTTATCCCTCAAAGGTTCGATCCCCACCCTGAGAATTGTATTAAAAAATTGTTACAATTTAATTCTTAAAATCTTTACATATTTGTTTTATCCCTGCATTTTAAGAAAAATGCCTTTTTTTTTTTTTGATTAACTTAAATTTCACTAGTTTAATTTATTTTTTGAATTTTAAATTTAAATTTTATATATATTAGTATTTTAAAGGGAAAAAATAAAATGTTCCATTCAATTTTTAATAAAAAAAAACTATTCAATTCATTTTAAAAAATAAAAAACCTATTTTATCTTTTTGTTGATGAGACACGATTGTTTGAATGCATGTATCTTTCAAGCTATTTTTTATTACTTGATAAGACACGATTGTTCGAATGTAGATATCTTTTAAATTTATATACAATTGATGTTGATGAAACGTGCCATATAGATAATAATTTAGAGAAATGGAGAAAATATTAGTTTTAAATTAAAACTTCAACATTTCACGTGCATAGATGTATTTGTTACTAGTTTGACTAAATTAATGGTTGGTTTAATGAAAGTTGAGTAACTAAAATATTTTTTAACCGAGAAAAAAAAAATGAATTCTAAGCAAAATTGTAATTACCTTTTTTACTATCCGAAGTGGGTGGAAGAGAGATGGTCGAATGAAGAATGATCGAGAGATGATTGATGATAGAAGTTATACGAATGGACCGTTCTCCTCACCATTTGAATTCTTTATAAATAATTTTTTAGTGTCACACATGTTGATGATATACGACATCACATCATTTTAAAATGATTGTGCCACACAATAATTTAAAATAGTATCCTATGCTACAATATTTAGTATAAAGGTAGAGGTTAAAATAGTACTTGTAATTTGTTCAATTTTGTTGGAGAGTTATGGATTGGCTTTATCTTTTTCTAAGATGCTGAGTGGTTTCTACAATTGTCTAGAATATAGTTTTAACATCGGTTTTATACAAGACATTATTTTTCTACAGAATATTACTGGAAATATCAGGCTATATTATTTCGTCTGATATTTTCCTTTATTGAGGTGTGACTTTTCTTTTCCAAATGGAGATTTGTTTCCTTTCTTGGATTCAGTTATTAAAAGAGAATTGTGTCGGTCATTTAGGGTTGCCGCTTTTGTTAACCAAGCAAGACGTATTCTATTCTATGGCCATTGTTGTGCATCGCCGTATTCTTGCTTATTGGTCACTATTCCATTGTGTAAGTTCTTCATCCGTTGAAGTTCAACACGTTGTAGTAAATCACGGTCTTTTGCTGCTAGAGAAGGAATTCCCAGTCTTAGATTAGCCTAAGACAAGACTCAGCTTTGGAGAAGAAGTTCTCCATCTTCCATTTTAGGGGATCCTAAGATTCATCAGTAAGGGAGTTCCCTGACTAAAGAAAAGATATCTCAATGAGAGGAATCTTACACACTGTTGGAAGCCGAAGTGTCTAACATCAAACATAGAGGGAACCTAAGTACACTTGAGAGGGAGTCTAACATCTAGGGGAAGCTTATGTCGTTAGTGAGTTGAGCTCTACGTGAGTCACTATAGTGATTGTGTATTATAGATAAGTGCTACGTTGAAAAATGCCAGACACTGTTGGAAGTCGAAATATCTAACACTAATATTATCAAACTTAAGGGAAGCCTAAGAACACTTGAGAGGGAGTCTCACGTCTAGGGGGAGCCTATGCGGTTAGTGAGTTGAGCTCCTACTTGAGTCACTGTAATAATTGTGTATTATAGATATATAAGTACTATGTTGTAAATTGTTTAACTCTTTAATATTAATGAATTATCCTTGAACTGGGTTACCAACTTTTGTGTGCCTTTACTTGTTTACTTGTTAGTATTTTTGTTGTTACAGTACTTGTCAATGCTTTTCATTTAACATTCGTATTTCGAATAGGGAATCATCCTATTGCTTTTTCAAATTTTAGTCCCTATAATTTTAATTGTCTAGGTTTAATCTTTTACTTTTAATCAATCTTAAATTCAGTATCCAATGCTAGTTAATTATTGGTTTTTTAAAAAAGCATTTTTTTGTTATTTATTAACATTTTACCATGGAATATTCACATGTTGTATTTTTTTTACATGGAAATTATTATTAATATTCAATCAATTTCAGAAAAAAATTAACTTTGAGGAGACTAAATCTAAAATATATTGTAAATACAAGAACAAAAATTGGACAAATTTCAAAATATGGAACCAGATTACATTTTAACCAAAAACAAACTTCCAAAGTGACCAGGAGATTATCCTAGTGTAAGTTCAAATATTTCACGAAACATTTGGTAATTATAGAAGGAAACAAACAAAATGATAAAATGAAAAGGGCATTTGCAAATCTAATCATCACGTCCAGTTTATTTGCAGATATAACATATTGCAAAAGAATTTATAGATATAACAAAATTTAGATTTTACTTTCGAAGTCTATCTATGAGTCTATCTATGATAGACCATATCGTTAGTAGGAATCTATTAGTGATAGATAGATTTGCTATATTTATAATTCTTTAAAAATGTCGCTATATACTTAATTATTATTTTTATCTGTGCTATCCAGTGCAATTATAAGGTGTGTATGTAGAGTTGGGATCTCTACAAGTAAGTCTAATAATGATGGACTGTTGTGCCAGCACAGTTCATTACTTTAAGGACGTGTTTACTAACTAAGAGGAAGTTAGTCGGAATGAAAATCAGCTTAAAATTGGAGGAATCAAAATAATAATTAGGATGAGTGATTTTGTTTACTTACATTTAGAATTAGAATGAAAATAAACAATTATCAGAATCTCATCTTACATTTTAATCTATTAACAAAACAAAAATCACTTTTTCCAAAATTTTTATGTACTTTTTTAAATTTGAAATTTTCACTTATTCAAATTTATATACTTTGAAAATATTTTAATACCTAAATGTAAGTTTCAAAATGTAGGATTTTTTCTAAAAATAAAAACAAAAAAACAAAATTTTGATGAACTTAAATTTCACTAGTTTAATTTACATTTGAATTCTAAATTCAATTTTTTTTTTATATATATTAGTACTTTTAAAAGGAAAAAAAATGTTCCATTCAATTTCTAGTAAGACAAAACTATTAAATTCATTTTAAAAAATAAAATAATTTTATTTATTTATCTTTGGATAGATTGAATAGAAGAAAACATAAGATCAAAGCCAAAACGTAAGAGACCCAGAACAAGAGAGAGTAATATTAATCAAAATAACCTAATGGAGTTCAAAAAAATAAAGAAGAAAACCATGCAAAAAGAGTGAGAGAGTGAGAATCAGAGTCAAACCCATATTTATTGGATGATTTTAGAGAGCGATAGAGAGAAATAGAAAGAGATGGAGAACCATTTGAGAATTATATTAGAATTTCCCAACATTACAATGAGAGGAAAGGAACTTTAATACAAAGTAACATGTGTGCAATAAGCTTTTACGTATAGAATAAACCTAACTAAATAACATCTAAATAACATAGTATAAGACTATTACATCTTAATACTAAATACTCTAACATTTACAAACGTTTGTATAAATATCGCCTCACTAATTATTAGTACGTGGAATACAACATAAATTCTTTATATCCATCAAATTTCTTTGCTCTAGCTTTCATTTAAATTAGATGCATTTATTTTAATTTGTTTCAATATCATTATCTCTTGTCAAAATGAGTAGAGCTCAACCTACCATAATGTTCATATTATTAACTTCGAAGTCAGAGGTTTAATTCTTCCACCTCACATATTATGTCAAAAAGAAAAAAACAAAGTACCACTATCTCTTTGTATGAGGAAATAGACCATAATTTTTAGCATTTTATTTCTTGTCTTTTGTTTAATGTAGTTATATTGAGGATAAATCCTCCAAATTAAAGTAAATAATGAGACAAGTTTTAGTATTGTTAGAATGTAACCAAAGTCCCACATTGGTTAGATAAGACGTATATAAGTGAGGATCACTATCTCCATTAGTATGGGACCTTTCGGGGTGGTTTCAAAAGTAGAGCTAGGAGAGTTTATACCCAAAATGAACAATATTATACCATTGTGAAGATAGTTGGAGGGTCGTTGTCCTTTACATCCACCAAGTTTTTTTTATGCCAAACAACATCACTAAAATGCACATGGTAAAAACTCAAATCAAACTTTTCTTCATTATTCTCAATGTGGAAAAAAATAGAGAGAGTTTTTTAGGTTTGAAGGGGAGAGAGTTGACAAATGTTGTAAAATATAAAAGAAAACGTGTCGTCCCACAGAATAAGGAATGAGAATGAGAATTTTCTTGAAAAAAAGAAATGAGAATGAGTCTGATCACCATTTTGAAAGAAATCTGAAATAGGAATGAGATTCCCAAATTTGAAGTGAGTTTCAAGTTTCATTTTCATTCATAATTTTGGGAAACACAATTATTTTGATTTCCATTCTTGGTTAGTAAACACAACCGAAGTTAATACTTAATTTGAGATGTGTGTAGCTAAGTAAAATTAATATTAGCCCCTACTTGCATACGGGAGAGGAGTCTACTATTTTATAGAAAATTAGAACAATCCTATTCTAAAAAAAAAAGAAAATTAGAACCATCACTTTGATTTTTTGTCAAATTTTATAACCTTTTTGCAAAATTTTACGGAGACGTTTCTGCCAGACACATGACTATAGATGTAGGGTGATGATATCTTGACTAAACATGTGGTTGGATTGGCTACATGTCGAGTTGAGGCTTTGCACTTAAGGTGTACCTTTTATTGGATAGGTACCTTAGGTCGATGATCTATATATGTGGTAGTAAAGCACATATACCACTTGGATTTATTTAAAAGAAAGAAAAAACAAAGTGAATAGTTATTTTTCTACTCACAACTTGAGAAATGATATTTAGGAATTATTAAATTATATGATGTTTATTAGTAAATTTAGACATAATAATTAAACTATTTAAGACATGTTGTTTACCCAGAGAGCAGATATTGGAACAACCATGTCCCTTGTTAAACTATAAAAGAGATGATGTTCATAAATAAAAGTTGGGGAATCCCATTGGGAATATGCTATGCTACCCAATAAGTTTGTCAATATTAATGAAATCCTTTTAAATCTTTTTCTTCTTCTCTCTCTTTCTATAACCATACAGAATATTTGTTTCTTTTCCTTACTGATTTTAATTTTATATAATTGGAAAAGAAAAATGTGTACACATATGATATTAGTAAGATATGTTTGTTGAATTTTCATATAAGATGTTGATATGGTTTGAATGGTCAATATTCAAAATACAGATAAAAGACAAAATGAGTGGGTTATAATACAAGAATAATTTAAAAACCATTCAAACCATAAATTAATAAACTATAATTATTCTATGATTTTTCTTCAGAAAAGTCATTCTCTGAATAATCCCTCAAAGGCTAATTGATTAATTTAAAACTATGGAATAATATGGTTCCTATATATATATATATGTCATAAGTTTCTATCTAAAAGGCCTTAGAAATAGACCTACATTACATTAATATCTTTAATATTTTATTTTTTACAAAAAAAAAAAGACCTCCTCTAATTTTCACTGATATCAATGATTATTTACAATTTAGTTCTCACCTATATTAAAAATAAATAAAAAAAATAAACTTAGATTTTTGTGTATCTCTTCCATATGCGGGTTTCATATCCATGTGCCCATTGATATTACTTTTTATAAAAAAAAAAAAAAAGTTTGTTGGACCCCATTTCTTCTCCTCTTTCTCCTTTTTTTTTTTTTTTTTTTTTTTCTTTTTTTTTCTTTTTTTTCTTTTTTTTCCTGACTTTATTCTTCCTTTTCCTTTCTTCCTCCTCTCTCTTTTTCTTCTTTCCGGCAACATAAGTTGTAGGTGACTAGCGATGATCGCGTGATGGTTGATTCAGATGAATGACAGTGGTACGATGAGTATTCAGCCACGTTGGTGAGAGAGGAATCGGCGGCGACGCAATGGATGGCAAGAGACGAAATGGCAGCGCAATGGTCGACATTGATGAAGGCTGTCAAGGATGAACAACGATGTTGCAATGGGTGAATTTGGGTAGTGGCATGTGCAAATTTGGTAGGTCGACGACGTAGCTGGACACTGATCTAAAGTTGGGCAGGTCGGGATTATTTCAAATAATCCATATATATATGATCGATCTAGTTTGAGGTTTAAAAGGGATGGACAATGGATCTGAGTGTGTTTGTATATTTTGTTTTCAATTTCAATTACAAATTTACATAGATACGACTGCAATACCGTCTACCATTGTTATTTTAATGTGTACTGTTGTTTAAATATAGTTAGTATACGATATTCTACTGTATATCCGATCGATGGCATGGGGCGAGAAGATTTGGTCGACGGCGCTGGCCAAGTAGATCTGATCGACAACTCGAGTTCTGGACGAGAATAAGATGAAGATGGGAAGAAGAAGAGATAAAGATAGGGACGGTTCTTGGACACACAAACCAAGGAATAAATGTACATTATATACTGTGATATATATAACAGTTTATTTTTATATAAATGATGATGATTTTTGTATTTAGATTTCTTGTTTTATGATATACACTTGTATATATATTTTATGTTGAACAACAAGTTTATTTGTGATTTATAGAATGTGGTAGATATTTTTGTTTATTTTCGACTACTATAAATTTATGATATATACTGATATATAAATGAAATTTATGATATATACTGTGATTTATATTGTACTATCATATGGATTCGGTACAACAATTATTTTGAGTACATTTATATTTCATATACTAGTTAGAATATTTGCAGTCATCTAATATAATGTTCTAAGGTATATTTGAAAATAACCATGAATCCACCAGAAAAACCAACAAGTTGTCGTGAAATTAGTTGTATTTGAGTACATATCATATATATTTATTAGTATATTTCATATATTTGTTAGATCATTTTCAAATAAACAATGAAAAATATTACATAATATCAAAAATCAACATGAAAACGAAATGAAAAAAAAATTCATATTAAATGTCATTTTCTCTCTTCAAATGAAAATTTTAAAAACATTATATTAAATACATTTTCTCTCCCTAAGTGAAAATGGAAAAAAAAAACGTATTAAATATATTTTTTTCTCTCCATAATAAATGTATTTCTTTCTCTGTCATCAAGGGAGCTTCGAAAGTAGGAAAATATATTTAAAAAAATGAATATAAATACATGAAAAAGGGGTAAAACTGTCCAAAATTAACAGTAAATGACATATTTGAAAAAAAAATCAAAATTTAAAATATTTATGAAATATATGTCCCAAAGATGATTTTTTATATAAAAATTTATTATATATATATATATATGTACATATGTATATATATATGTGTCTACATATGTGTATATATGTTTCTACGTCGATATATATACACATCCGCTAATTGTCTGGTATAGCACTTGTTTCGATAGAAATGTCTTGATTTCAAAATGTATCGAAGCCTTGGATAGTAAAAAAAAGTGGGATGCTATATTTCTAGGAATGAACCCCGTAATTATAAGAAAGTAGGCTTTTTAGTTATGGGCCTAGCAAAAGAAAATTTTGGATAGGATACTATAGGATCTCCCCCTTTCAAGATCGAATGTGAAAGTTTCTTTTCATCTAGCTCAAGTAGTTACATTAAATAAAAGAGTTTCCATTTTCAAATTCTATAAAGCCCCTCAACTACTCTTTACTCAAGTTCTTAATTAAGAGAAACAACATTTCATTGATTGTTTTGCTTTTTTATTTCAATTTTCTATATATATATATATGGGATGGGCCTCTTAAGATGGCCCAACTGAGAAAATGTCTAGTTTGACCCATAACTTCCACGTAGAAGCCTCCCTCCTCCTTAATTATTATTATTAATTTAAAGAACATAAAATTCATCATGCACTTAGAATATTATGTCAATTTAATTACCAAACTTTGAAAGTTTTAGTTGCCCTCATAGTTTTTGAATTATACTATTCTTTAGCCTTAAAATTTATTGACACAATATTGACAGTGTGATTTGACACCTTATTAATTAAAATTTAGATAAAATGGCAAGATCTACTAATTACTTAGATGATAAAAATCAAAACAAACACAACCAAAATAAAAAATAAAGCTGAGTCGAACTGAACCGAACGAATTTATATAAATTTGTGGTAAATAAATTTTGCAATTTCTATGTTTAGGGTATTATTGTCATTGAGAAGGGCTTGTTGGGATGTGAATGAAAAGAAAAAGTGATTGATACCAAGAAGAAAGGTACAAACACAAAATCACTAAGTCAGTCATCACCAAAACCACCACTTGTAAGTTGTAAATATATATATATATATATATTCCCCTAAACAAGAAACTAGTGGGGAGCAAATTCTTGCTCATATATTCTCCAAACATATGCTCACTACAAACACAACCTTGTTTCTTCAAATTTCAAAATGTAAAAAGCATCAACTCATCCCCTATTTTCACTTTTGCCCTTTTTCTTTTCCCCATTTTTCTCTCATCTTTCGAGCTAAATAATAATAATAATATAAAAATCAATTTTGACTCGTAAACTTATCTCTATGTATTATCATAAACTTTCAATTTTATCAAATTATATCCAAAATTTATGTGTTGCTTATTAAAAAATTGCAATTTTTACCTTTAGTCAAATTTTTTTTAATTATTCACCCACTAATTTTATCAAAAAAAAAAAAAAAAAAAAATTGTGTAACAACTTCATAACCTCAATAATTTTAATCCAATAAAGCTTTACACGAAATTCATAAATTTCAAAAAAAAAAAAAAAAAAAGAAAAAGTTTTTTTTCTCTAAAATGTTATCAATTCATAACAAACACTAGTTTATAACTCAATGATTGCCTAAGAGACACTATATTTAGGATATTTGGAATGGAAACTAATTAGGGAGTTAAAATTGTAACACTGATCTAAATTAGAGATGTAATTTATTGAAATTAAATTTTTAGACTTGTCAAGTTGTAAATTGATGCAACTCGACAAGTTTAGGAGTCAAAATCGAAAATTTTTCTAAGTATAATTAAAACCTCTCATATTGTAATTATTGTGATCGAATAAATGATATATTTATTTTAATATAATAATTACGAGGATGAGAAATCAAACCTCTGATCTTAAAAAATATATGTCAATTACTATTAAACCAAGTCCATCTTAACCAATCATGTCACACTATATTGAATCTTATGCGATAAAATTTATCAGATAAAATATGAAACAATAAAATAAACTAATACTTTATAAAGTTTTAGAAAATTCACGTAATAAATTGATGTGATAAGTGAGTAGTGTTATGCATATTCTTAATTTGGTTTTGATTGTTTGCGTAAAAATCATGACAAAAGATTGGTATAAATATTACTTTTCATTGCAGTGGTTGAACCTAAAATGTTTAACTATGAATTAGTTTAACCAAATCCCACAATTGATTTTTAGTTCGTTTGATAATATCACGTATTATTTTAAAGAAATTAGATCTTGCAATTTTAAATGAAATGTGTGTTCTATAAGTAAACGTTTTGTTTAAATTTTATTTTAATTCTTACCACTTGAATTTTAAGAAATAGTTATTTAGGTCCATGAGTAATTTTTAAATATCTTTGTAGTCTATGAATTTTTTTTTTTAATAGTCATTTTAATATATGAAATTTTAAATTTATATTTTATAGGTTAAAAATCACTTTTACTTCCCAAACTTTTATAGAAATAACAATTTAGTCCCTAAATCTTGGTTCGTAACGATTTAGTTTATGTACTTTCAATTTTATAACGATTTAGTCTGTAAACTTTATTTATGTAACAATTTAACCCTTGTACTTTAAAATTTGTAACAATTTAATTCTTATGGTAGAAATTAGTGTTAAGGTTTAATCAGGTTTGTTTAATAAATAAACCGATAAACTAATTAAAGACTTATCAATATTTTTACAAAATACAAAATCTATATCATAAAATAATAAAAATTGACATATAATTTTAATTTATTAAAAAAATACTACAAGAATTTTGGTTTTTTCCGACGCAGGAAAAAGCATCAGGAGATCTTTTTCCCGACGGTAATTAGTGGCGTCGGGAGAAAACAAAATCCCGACGGAAAATTCACAAGCATTGGGATAATCGGCTATCCCGATGCTTTTTTCTTTCACTGTCGTCATAAACTGCTTAAATCTACGATTTGGTGGCATCTCTACGTTGAAATTAAAACGCTGTGCGATAGGACCTAGCCCAACAGTAGGCACTAGGTGTCGAGGTTTAAAGAAAGTTTGGAAAATATTAATTAGAGTTATCACAACCGTCATTAAATCCACCTCGGGCTAACCTACCTATCACAACGATTGGTCGATCATCAGGAGTGGCTTAATTCAAAAAAAAAAAAAAAAGGGAATTGCATTTAACGTTATCTCGACGGTAGGAGGAAAGTCGTTTGGATAACCTTATTTAGCCCGACGTTTACAGAACCGCAGGGAGGTGGTGAAATATAAATATAAAAAGATTGAAAAATTTTAAACTTATCCCGACGATATGTAAAACAACCGTCGGGATAATGTTGAGTTATCTTGGTGTATTTGTGTAGACTGTTGGGAGATTATATTTACGCTGGTGGTTATACGATCGTTGGGGGAGGCTTAATTTAAAAAAGAGGGTTTTGGAATTTTTATTCACATTATCTCGACGATGGGGGGAAAATTGTCGGGATATTGGTATTTAGCCCAATGGTGTATCAAACGACCATCGGGAAAGGTTCGTTTAAAACCCTTATTCCACCCGCCGCCCACAGTTTCTTCCTTCTTCTTTCTTCCATTTTTTTCATCTCCTTCGTTCTTTCTTCTTCCAGTCCGCTCGTCGTCCAATTCTCTCTTTCCGAACATCACCGTCCATAACTAGGTATGAAGTTTTTTTTTTCTTTTTCCGTTTTCTCCATTTTTTTTGTTCTTTTCATTTTCCGTTTTCCTTGAACAAGTAATTTAGGAGTAATTATCTATATATTGTTGCAATGTTAGACCACTACGGTTGAATGTGTTGGTTTACAGAAGCATTCAGCGGAAGAAAACATGATCACTAAGCATTCTAATTCCTTAATTTTGATATCAAAATAAGCATGTTCATAGGGTATTAAGAGGGTTTCAATACATACCTTTGAAGATCCTCTTCAAATACGAATTTGAGCCGCAATCTTCTCCAATTGAAGTTGTGGACCACCACTAGCGCTTCTGTAATTCTCTATGAGCCTTAGATTGAGTTGTGGGATTCAAAACAAGCTTGAACTTAGGAAAACTGGAGAAGAGATTTTATGGTTTTTCAGTTTGTTGAAGAACAACTTCTTCAACTTTAAAAAACCCAGCAATTCAGCAATTTCATGTCATTTTTAGTTGAATCCCTTTTGTATTTTAATCCATCAACTTATGCTTTGAAGTCTTCATCCCATGAAGACACCACCTACTTGGTGGAATTAGTAGATTATGGTGATTAAGGTGCTTTGAAGTTGAGTGGAAAAATCCCACTTTGTGGGTTTTTTCAAATTTTTCCATTTTGAATTTTGAATTTCAATTTCAAAATCAAAATCAATTTTCAATTTTAATTCATTAATTAAAATTGAAATTTTATTAATTTTACAAAAATTAATTCAATAATTATTTTTTCTAATAAAATTAATAATTAATAATTAATTAAAAATTTAATTAATTTAATATCAAATATTAAATTAATTTGTCACAAAATCCATTACCATGAATCCCTATTCATGAAATTAATATTTAAGACATGTTTATATATTAATCGATTCTCCAATTACGTTTAATTTCAAAACCAAACGTGTAATTATATCATATATAATTACCAATTCCCTTAATTCGAATTTGAATGTTTCAAATCAACTTATCACACTATTCTAAGGTTAATTCTGTTTGTGAGCCAGTAGGGGGACCTAATGAACCTACAGATCATGGGTTCTAATGATCTGAGATTAATTGGCTAAACTCTTTACACTGAATTAACCCTCATTCGTCAACTACCGGGTCACTCTACTAAATGCCAGTAGTTGCACTCCCCTCACTGTAGACATATTGTGTCCACTCGATATAACCATTATTAATAAGTTAACCCTTCACAGGTTGTTCGTAATAATTGTTGTGTCAAACGATTGTTATACCCCCGAGTTTACCTCTTGTTTCTTAAGTTCCACTGATCCTATAATGAACAATTTGTTTGTGATCCAATCAACAAATTGAATCCCTCTCGAGCCAATGAGAGGGTAGGGCCCCTTGTTAAAGACTCAGAATCAATACTTAAGGGAACAATCTCTCTACTATCCCTAAAAGCGGGTAGGAGTGAATTCCGTCTTGCACCTTATGTCCCTAGATATCTACCCAGTCTTACCCCTGAAATGGGAGGTTTATTGAGCTGACGCTGTTGAGCAAACCCTCACCCATGCAAATTTGAAGATAATCCTGAATAAACAGGAGTTCATAGTTAACTCAGGATTAAGGTCAAGTTACCTAGGTCATCGTTTTGAAATAGTCAGTCTTAAACAGTAAACAACGATATAAAGTAAGAGTGACTTATTTTTTGGTCCGATCTTATGCAAACTCATTGCACAAGATGCCCCCACTCCTTATGTCACCACATGAACGAATCAGGATTATTTCGTTTGTAGCACTTTACAACTCCTTGTAACAACTACAGATCATTTTTACTATTTACTCGAATCTGATCCACTCTTATGTCTCCGCATAAAGTTCAAGTACTCATGTAATAGTCATGGATCTTTTAGTTTATTGGATTTATTTCTAAAACGAAATAAGCAATTCATATATTCAATAAAAACTTTATCAAATCAAACTTTAATAATAACTTTATTGAATTTCAGAATAAGTTTATTATTGTACAAACTACGAGTTTTAGGATATAAAACTCAACAAAATGGATTGTTAGTTAGGTAGTAAGGTTGTCGCCAGTTGCCTGCTATACGATTTTTTATCAGCTAACTACTCAACCAGTTTCTGTAGATTTTTTTTGTCTGAAAGGTTTCTTTCACTGTAATATGACCATGAACAGTAATCAGAGGGAATGAGACATGCACTAAGAATTCCATAGTTGGATATAGAGTTCTTTTTGTGTGGAAAATTGTAAAGGGAAAAGCAATAGATCACAAATTATTAGTCCATGTGAAAATAAATTTAAAAGCAGAGAACGTACAAAAACTTAATAAAACATTACCACATTTACTCATCTAGTCCTGTATAGAATGATGCCTTCATCAACGTTACATCTATTACTAGATCATTTTAGGTTTGAAGTTTTTTTATACTAATATTTTGCTTTCAGAAAAGAGTTCCATATTAGAGATTATAAACTTAGAGAGATGAGAAAAATGGAGGTCACGTCAATATAGGATATTCTTAGGGGTTGTATGGACACCAAGGTATTCCGTATTTGGTTTAAGTCTTATGTTTTTGTAATTTGATTTGTTGTTCCATTAGTTTGGTATTCCAGTGCATCCTCATTGAAAGTTATAGAGGAACAACAACAAGAGATAGAATCCTTAAAGGCTAGACTGCTAGATTGGATGAACTGGAAGAAAAAAGACAACCTGAGATGGATGTATTGAAAGCCCTGATCTTACTATTGGGGTTGATGCCCTAAAGTCTCGTGTCCTGTAGTTTGAAAACAATTTTGTACGAACGCTTGTGATGTATAATATATGATATTTTACTTCGCTTCTTGTTTTTGCTCAGTTGTTTGTCTTATTTGCTTTACCATAGACCAATAAACATAAAATCTCTGGTTATCTGTATGTAACTTAAGCATGTATGTGGTGACATATAAGTGGATCATGTCTTAAATGATAACCAAAATGATCTGTAGTATATGAATATAAGAGGGAAACCTTATCCTGGTAACGCTATGGATGCGGCCCACTTTGTGGAATTGTCACAAGTGAAGACTTGTCACAGATGGTCTGATCATGCAGGGGACATGTGAGGGGGGCGTCATATTCAAAAAGTTTATATAAGACCTGACCATGAAGTGTTAACATCTCGTTATATAACATCATTCATGACAGAGACTTCACTTCACTAGGATGGCCATAGATTACATGACCTCAATCATGAGTGAGTTGGGAACACCTACCATTGAGGGCGGTCTTTTGATTTGCATGGGTGCGAGTGGCCAGGTCACCGACTCAAAAGATTTTGGGGATTCGTCTAATTTGGGAATTGGGAACTCAGCTACATAAGATGAAATTCACTCATTCTCCGAAGCAGGGGAAAGTAGATAGATAGCTTTCCTAAGGGCTGATTTTAGGGCTTGAACGATGTGACGCCACACACCTTCTCTTGGCCTGAGAGGTGTTCACACATAGTTGGACTATGTTGTATTGTTCATTAGAGGAATCAGTGGTAGTTAAGGAGTGAGATGTAACTACAGAGGAAAAACGGTAAATTGGCCCAACTGTACTTACGAGCATCTGTGGAGGGTCGTCGTACTCATGATTGGTTATATCCGATGGACACAGAAATATACCTATGGTAAGAAGAGTTCACCTGTTGGTCTTTAGTAGAATGGTTGGCAGTTAACGGATGGTGGATCTCGTGGCTAAAGAGTTTAGTCAGCTATTCACGTACCATTGGAGCTTTGAGCCACAGGTCCATAAGGTCCTCTGGGTAGCTTGGATAAAGTCGAGAATAAGTTTTTGGGTCAGTTTGAAATATTCAAATTGATAAGAGGGAGTTTGATTATATATGATATAATTGATTAAATGTATAAGATATATTATTTTGGAGGAAATTAGATATAAATATGATTTATATCAAGTAAAGGAGAAATTACTATACTAGATATGTGATATCAAACTATAGGTTAAGAATATAATATGATTATATTCATTTATTAATTAATTAGTCAGTTATGTGATAATTGACCGGAATTTTCTCCTGAATCGTGTGATAGTGAAAAGATCAATTTCGGTTATTGTAACTAAAGAATAAAATGAAAATTGGTTTCATTTTGCAAAGAGTTCAAAAAAATCGCTCACGGTGTGGACACTTCACAATCGCTTAGATGAGAGCCTATACAATAGCGCTATCGCCTAAAAAATCTCACACACGTGCACTAAACAATCGCACGCGTTCTCCAAACGATCGCTCTCCTTATCTAAACGATCGCTTAGCACGCCGAGCTTTTCTAAACAATTGCTTAGTAAAATCTACACGATCGTGTACCTTTCTATAAGCAACAAACACTGCACTATACGATAGTCACCTACTATCTCCCACTTGCTTGTCGTTCTACACGATCGTTCTTTCCTCCTTCCTCTACCAATTCCATTAAAGTCCACTATTTGGATTCTCACTTCGAGAATGCCTAGGGCTTCAAGTGGTGGTGTCGTCCCCAGTTGGTACTTGTTCGTGTTCTGCCGTTCGTGTAGATGATCGTGCTATTAGGCGACTGATTGCTGGGCGATTTGGACCATAGAGGAGTCGCTTCCGCTGGATTGTTCGAGTGAAGATAGTCTTGAATAGGTACGTTTACTCAATCTACTGTATTTTATTTGTCAAAGCATGCCTATAATTTGTGTTTAAATGCATACCTGTTTGTTAGAATGTGTGTGTGGTAATTCGGTCATAATGAAATAGGAAAGATCCGAACCCGCTCATGGATACTCTTGTTTAAGAGTTCTTTCACTTCATGAAAGATAAATCGAACTAGGTATGAGCTCTTCAACTTTCGTAGTAAACTAACTAGAAGACTGTGTATGTTGTTATCCTGCAGTTATGGTAACAATATAAACGTATAGTTATGTAAAGTATAGTCAGTATTTTGAAGTTGAGTTTGAATTTGAGTTTGTGGTTAAAATAAATGGGGTTTTTAGTTGAATTATAAGTTCTATATTAAGATTGAGGGTTTAAAATTGATAAATGGCTAAATGTAGAATTATGTTTATGTTTAAGTTTGTTTGCTTAAGTAAATGTAGATATTGTTGGAAGTAGAAATTTAACATCGGAAGAATTTAGGATTATTAAGCACTTTAATTCATTAATTTTAGCAACAAATTAAGAATGTTCATTCAAATTAAAGAGGTTTTCAGAAATACCTTTGAAGAACACCTTTGATGTTCAAATTTAGCTCAAATCTCCTCAGCAATTGATCGTTAAACTAAATTAACCACAATTCGTTAACTAGGGGTCACTCCGCTATGTTGGAATTGATGCCCTAAATTTCGTAGAGTCCTATACTTTGTAATTGTATTGTATAAACATTTTATTTATGTAATAAAATATATGAAGTTTTTTTTCAAAATTAGTTGCATTAACCACAAACCAATAAACAAACATCCACAGTTATCTTATAGCTTAAACATGTATGTAGAGACATACGGGTGAATCATGTTTAAGTGATAACCTAAATGGTCTATAGTAGATGGATTGTTGGAATGTACCATAGTGTAGCAGAAGTGACCAGGATCCATAAGCACTATAATTCATAAATTTTGGCAGAAAAGAAAGCATGCTTCAACAGAAATAAATGAGTTTCGTGACATACCTTTGTAGAACTTCGTCAAAGCTTTAATCCAGCTGCAAATCTCCTCTGAATCCTGTTGTAGACCACCCCAAGATCTTCCCTACTATACTCTTGGTACTCTAGATTGAGTAGTGGGACTCAAAATAAGCTTGAATTAAGGGAATATGGAGACTAACTCACTGCAACAACCCAACGTGAAGAACACTCTTCTTCTCACAAATTTTTAGAAAAATTTTATCGCTTGCATTACCTCAAAATCACTTCAATTTCTTCAATATATTGCAGACATACATGCAAAGAGATTTGTTGCATGAGATGCTGCTCATGCTTGGAGTTAATGAAGCTTGAAGAGTGGGTTGTTAGTGAGTTACTTGATGAAAACAATGGAAAAAACTTATTTTCCATTTTGTGTTTTTCTTCTTTTTTAATTTCTCAAATATCGATTTCATAAATCAATTCATTTAATAAAATTGAAAATATTATTAATTTTATAAATTAATTTCATAAACTAATTTTCTTAATAAAATTAATAAATAATTATTTAAATAATTTAAATAATTCTAATTAATTTAATATCAAATATTAAATTAATTTTACACAATTCCAACTTCAAATATTTAAATCATATTTAAATATTATTTCTCCAGTTTCATTTAATTCTAATTTGAACGTTTCAAATTAACTTATCACGCTACTCTAGAGCTAATCCATTTACGAGCTAGTAGGGAGACCTCGCGGACCTACAGATCATGGGCTCCAACGATCTGAAGGAATCGGCTAAACTTATTAGACCGAATTAACCCTCATTTGTTAACTAATGGGTGATTCCACTAAAGTCTATAGCTGAACTCCTCTCACTGTTGATATATTATGTCCACTCGATATAACCATGTTTAGTAAGTTAACCCTTCATAGGTTGTTCGTAATGATGGCAGGGTCAAATCTCTGTTTTACCTCTTGAAATTACCTCTTGTTCCTTAAGTCTCACTGATCCCCTGAACAATTGATTTATGATCCAATCAACAAATTGAATCCCTCTCGGGCCAACGAGAGGATGAGGCCTCTTGTTCAAGACTCAAAATCAGCACTTTAAGGGAACAACCTCTATATTAACACTAATCGGGTAGTAGTGAATTCCTTCTTACACCCTATATCCCCAACTATTCATCCGGTCTTATCCCCAAAATGGGAGGCTTATTGAGCAAAGACATTGGGTCTACTCTCATCGTTTGCAGATCAAAGGATAATCCCGAACAAATAGGAGTTCATAGTTAGCTTAGAATTAGGGTCATATTACCTAGGTCAATGTTTTGAAATAGTCAATCTTAAACAACATTATAAAGTAAGAGTGACTGGTTTCGTGGTCCAATCTTGTACATAACTCATTTGCATAGGACACCCCCACTCCTCATGTCACAACATGCACGAATTAGGATCACTTCGTATGTAGCACTTTACAACTCTTTGTAACAACTACAGAGTAGGCCGCATCCAATAGTATTACCAAAATAAGGCACCCAACCTTATTCATATACTATAAATTATTTTGACTATTTACTCGAACCTGATCCACTTGTATGTCTCCACATAAAGTTCAAGTACTCATGTAATAGTCAAGGGACTTAGGTTTATTGGATTTCTAAAAAACAATATATTCAATAACAACTTATTGAATTTTCAGAATGAGTTCTACTGTTCACAAACCACGAGTTTTAGGACATAAAACCCAACATGGATAGGTTGGATACTTTATCTTTGTGACACTATGAGTATGACTTGCTTTATAGATGTTGTAATTGTTGTAAAGTGCTACAAATGATTCGATCCTGATCATTCATGTGGAGACATTTGAGAGTGGATATTCTATACATAAGAGTTGTATAAGATCGGACCACAAAATGTTTATAGTCTCATTATATAACGTCGTTCATAATAAAGACTTATATTTCACCAGAATGACCATAGGTAACATGACCTGAATCCCGAGTGCGTTGTGAACTCTTGCCTATGAAGACAATCCTTTGATTTGTATGGGTGATAGTGGCCAGATCGCCGACTCAACAAGCCTACTATTTTGGGGATTTGTCTGATTGGAAAGATGGGAACACAGCTACATAAGAAGGAATTCACTCATTTCCCAATGTTAGGCCAAGTAGATAAATTGCTCTTTTAAGGGCTAATTCCGGGGTTATAACAATGTGGCGCCACACCTTCTCCTGGCTCGAGAGGGTTTGGTCATAGTTTGACTATGATTTATTTTTCATATAGGAATCAATGGTACTTAAGGAGTTAGATGTAACTATAGGGGCAAAATGGTAATTTTGGCCCAGTTGTATACGAGCAATTTGTGAAGAGTCATTATACTGTTGATTGGTTATATCCAATGGATACAAAAATATATATGTAGTGTGAAGAGTGCAACTTTCGATCTTTAGTGGAGTACTCGATAGTTAACCAATGGTGAATAATTTAATTAAGGTGTTTAATTAATTATACATACCATTAGAGCTTCAAGCTACAGGTCTATGAGATCATCTCGATAGCTCAACGAAATTTAATGAGAATCAGTTTTTGGATTAATTTAAATTGTTCAAATTAATTATATATGATATAATTAATTAAATTTTAATTATATATATGATATAATTATTATAATGTATTTGATACATTATAATATTAAGTATTTATTTGAGAGAAATTTAATATTTGAATATGATTCAAATATTAATTATGTGATTTGAATTCATATAATTAAATTTAATACAAATGAGATTTATATTAAATATCGTTGTTGAGAGAATTAAACTATAGGTTATATTGTGTTGGATACAATATTGAATTATAGGTTATATATTATATTTGATATAACATATAGTTTAATATATATTATATGATAAAGTAGTTATCATATATATATATATATATATATATATATTAAGGTTTATTATTATTTTTAATTTTTTAATTTTTTTAATTTTATTTTTAATAATAATAAGAAACAAATTTTAGGGAGGGAGTTGATTCTTTGCACAACATGCAGGAGTGGTGTGGAGGTTTTTCATTCTTTTCTTCTTCCTGAAGAAAAAAAATACATAGTGGGTTTTCTGTGAGAAAAATCTTTCCTTCCTCATCATCCTCCTTCTTAATTCCCTTTTAAAGAAAACCAAAATAGTCAAAGCCCCATGTATTCTTAGATTCTCATCTAGAGAGTACCAAGGTCACCTCTGTGGTAGTGCTCAATTGAAGTTGGAGGAAATTCAATTGAAGGTTTGGTCTTCAAAGGTAAGGGTTCCAAACCTAAATTATTTCTTGGTAATTTATCAAAAGCATGCTGTAATTTTGTGAATTACATAATTTTATTCTCTTCTTCTGTAAAATTTTATGTTCTGTAAAAGTTTGGGAATTGGGACGATCCATCTCTTTTGCTCAAGATCCCTTCATAGGGTTCTTTCACACTAAAGCCCAGTAGTTACACTCCCCTCACTGTAGATCTATTGTGTTCACTCGATATAACCATAATTAGTATGTTAACCCTTCACAGGTTGTTCATAACAACAGTTGGGTCAATAGTTGTTTTACCCCCGAGATTACCTCTTATTTCTTAAGTCCCATTGATCCTCAAATGAACAATTGGTTTGTGATCCAATCATCAAACCGAGTTACTCTCGAGACCCGGGGTCACCACTTAAGGGAACAACCTCTCTACTATCCCTAAAAGTTGGTAGGAATGGGTTCTATCTTGCACTCTATGTCCTTAACTATCTACTCGGTCTTACCCCTGAAATGGGAGGTTTATTGAGCCGGCGCTACTGAGCCAATCCTCACCCATGAAAATCTAAGGATAATCTTAAATAAACAAGAGTTCATAGTTAGTTCAGGATTAAGGTCCTGTTACCTAGGTCATCGCTTTGAAATAGTCAGTCTTTAAACAGTAAACAACGTTATAAAGTAAGAGTGACTAATTTCTTGGTCTGATCTTATGCAAACTCATTGCATAGAACGCCCCCACTACTCATGTCTCCACATGAACGAATTAGGATCACTTCGTTTGTAGCAGTTTACAACATTTTTAATATCTACAAAGTGTGTCCCATCCGATAGTGTTACCAAAATAAGGTACCCAACCTTATTCGTATACTATAAATCATTTTGACTATTTATTTGAACCTGATCCACTCTTATGTCTCCACATAAAGTTCAAGTACTCATATAATAGCCATGAATCTTAAATTTATTGGATTTATTTCTAAAACGAAATGAGCAATTCATATATTCAATAACTACTTTATTGAATCAAACTTCAATAACATCTTTATTGATTAATAGAATAAGTTTATTGTTTACAAACTACAGGTTTTAGGACATAAAACCCAAAAAAATCCTACTTGGACGAAAACTTCAGTGAATTTACTATATACAAATGTTGAGTAATGAGAGAATAAATACAATAAACTAGGGCATCAGATACCCAATATTTCTCCCACTTGCCTTTGTTCTATTTCTCCCATAGTCCTAGTCCCACTAGGTGACCCTCAAACACTTTAGCCGAGAGGATTGCTGTAAACATATCAATATATAGTGGGCTTCTTAACTGTCAATAAATGGAGAATGCATCTTATACCCACAACCTTTTGCTTCTTGACGCTAATATCAAATATCATTGGCTCGAGTTTTGACTAAACGCATGCTATGGGTAGTCTGTCATACAAACCTCACACTACATCAAGGCACTCTCAACTATTTGAGTAAATGCACCTAACCTTTCTTAACAACTCTTGTTTCAGGGTCAACATAATCAATAACACTTATTGATATTCTTTTGCTAATATGGAAACTTGATAAAATATTTGATGATCTCTCATGTATACTTCTTTATGGAAACCAACATTTGTCAATTACAAATACTTGATTTTCTTCTGGGTTGATGAAGTATATTGTTTCTTGGTAGCCTACAGATAGACATACTCTTTGAACAATGTTCCAAATCCTTAGGGTTCGACAGTAACATATGTACTGGTCTTTCCCAAATTCTGAAATATGTAAACATTCTTTACTGGTCATAAACCTCTTTTATGACCTCTCTACATCTCATATGGAGTTTCAAAAACACCTTTTAGTGGAATAATGTTCAAGAAGTATTTAACAGTCACTACTGTATATCCCTAAAATAATTTAGGCAACTAAGCAAAAATCTTATTTAACAACTAAATTATGTTTAACAAGGTTCTGTTTTTCTTCTTGATACACTGTTCTGCCAAGGTACTTGGTGTAGAGAGATGTTACTGGATTTCAAGTTCTATCAAATAGTCCTGAAAATCTTAGATTTTTTTTACTCTCCACCTTGGTCTGATCGAAGTGTCTTATAATTTTTACCTAACAAGTTTTATGCTGAAGGAACTCTAAAACTAGAGAACCAGTGAGCGGAAGCACATCGTTCCAAACTCCATTGAGAAAGAACACATACATATATAGTTATTTAGAAGAGATTATGCATAAAGAATAAATTACAGCATGTTTCTTAATGAAATACAAGGGATTGAGTACAATATCTTTGAAGAACTCTTTCTTCATGTATTTTCCTCAATCAAACTCGAACGCGTCCAAACAACACGAACGGAACGATCAACTAGAAGATCCTCGATGACCAGCGAGTGAAACTCGATCCTCGAACAGAACTTGACACCACCACAAGATTACCTTGGTATTCTCGGTGTGAAAATCCAGAAGTTGAGAGTTCTGTATGATTTTGGATAGAGGGATGGAGGAGGTAAACGATCGAGGTTGCGATCAAACGATCGTGAAAAAGAAGAAGCCTATCGTATAGACTTGATACTCGATCGTATAGTAATGAGCATTATTGTATAATAACTCGACGCTTGATCGTTTAGGCTCAGTAAGACTATCGTGTAGTAAAACCTTTTTACTCGATAGTTAATTTTTATGAGACAATTCGAATGAATGATTAGAAAAATAATTTTTTCTTTTATCTCACAGTTACCATAAAACCGTGAATAACCTCCCATTCTAGTCGGTTATTGAGAAAAAGAAATATTAATTATCATATGATTAATAAATTATAAATAAATATAATGACAAACTTATCATATTATATTTATAACCTATAGTTTTGATATTACATCATATGCAACATATAAACCATAGTTCTTTTCTATTTTATGGTATTTAATATAAATCATATTTATATTAATTCCTCCAATCAAATAATGTATCAAATATATTATATCAATATTATCATATATAATCAAATTTCCTCTTGTTAATTTCAACACTTCAAATTAACCCAAAATCTGATTCTCAACTTGAATCCATTGAGCTACTAAGAGAACCTTATGGACTTGTAGCTTGAAGCTCCAACGGTACATGAATAACTGAGTAAACTCTTTAATCACGATATCCACCATCCGTAACTGTCGGACACTCCACTAAAGATCGACAGTTGCACTCATCGCAGTACATATATATGTATGTGTCAATTGGATATAACCAATCAACAATGTGATGACCCTTCACAAATCGCTCGTAAGTACAGCTGGGCCAATTTACCATTTTTCCCCTATAGTTACATCTAACTTCTTAAGTATCACTGATTCCTCTAATGAACAATAAGTCATAGTTCCACTATGACTAAGTCCTTTCTTCCTAAAAGAGGGTGTGGCCACTATGTTCAAGATCCGAAATCAGCCATTAAGGGAGCAATTTATCTACTTACCCCTGCATCGGGGAAGGAGTGAATTCTGTCTTGTGTAGTTGAGTTCCCAGCTCCCCAATCAGACGAATCCCTAAAGTCGTAGGCTTATTGAGTTGGTAATATGGCCACTCCCATCCATAAAAATTAAAGGACCGCCTTCATGAGCAGGAGTTCCCAATTCACACAGGATTCAGATCATGTCACCTAGTCATCCTAGTGAAATGTAAGTCTCTATTATCAACGGTGTTATATAAAGAGACTAATAATTTCGTGGTCTGGTCTTATACAAACTCTTTGTATAGGATACCCCCGTTCGCATGTCTCCACATGAATTATTAGGATCGAATCAATTGTAGCACTTTACAACACTCTACAAAGTGGGTCGTATCCGTAGTGTCACCAGAATAAGATATCCCTACTTTATCCATCTACTACAGACCATTTAGGTTATTAATTTAAACAAGATTCACCCGTATGTCTTTACATACTTATTTAAATTTACATAAAATAATCCCGGATCTTAGTTCATTGATTGAGTAAATGCTTATAAAATAACATTTATTTTAATAATAACAATATGTTTAGAGAGTTTACAAACTATGAGATTACAAGGAGATTTAGGACATTATTCCCAACATATACACCTTGAACTTTTCAAGTATTCTAAACTTATGATTTTGGTAAATATTACTGTACTTTGAATAAATATCCCTAAAACTGGTGAAATATTCATACCCTCCTTGTGCCTTGACATTCATCCGACCATAAAGGTTTGAATATTTGAGTTCTATGGGTTCTTTGGCTCTTAAGATTTTTTCTCACTTATTTAGATGACCACTTTTAACTTTCTTCTTAATCATATTAAGACTTTTGTGACCAAATTTTATTTGCCAAAGATAAGTATTCGAAGTAACCGTTGCTTTTTATCTGTCAGCTGTTTAAATATCTAAATATTTAAAATGACGTTAACTTTGGTTGGTTTGAACATAGAAGTTGTTTTATAGTAGAACTATTAAAATAATTCTTTTGTTAATGAACACTTCAGTTATGATAAAATTATATTTCTATACAACTTGTTCTTTACAAAAACATAGATACAAAACCTTTCATTACATTAACAAAAGTACATAGGTCTATCTTTGATAATAACTTCAAGATCTCCCACTAGTTTTCTGAGATAGTCTTCCTTGTTCACAACTTGGAGAATTATCTCTTCTTCTGGAAGTAATATTTAGGAACTAATTTCCCTATTTTTCTTTCTTTGTTCTCTTTTCCGCAAGGTACTTCGGGAAGTTTCTCTTCTAGTGCCAGTCTTCGCTGCAGTAGAAACATTTTCCATCATTTGCAACTTTGGCCTTGATTTTGTGGCCAGTAGAAGCCTTTTTTTTTTTCCCTTTACTTTTTTTCACCGAAATACTTTTATTCTTGGATGAAGAAGCAGAGTTAGACTTTATCCTAGAGGACGATCCTCTCTTATCTGCAATGGTAACATTTACCTTTGCTTCCTATCCCTTAGTTTTTAAGAGGGACTGAAAAACCTGTAGCTCATTGAGAAGAGTGGTCAAGTTGTATTCTATTTTGTTCATCATCGCATTGGTGAAGAGCTATAAGAAGCTCTTCGGAAGATACTCTAGAATAAAAATAACTTGACTTTTCTCATTTATGACAGCTCCGTTTATTTCTGCTACATTGAAATGGACCATCATGTCCAGAACATGTTCTCTAATACAGGCCCCTTCTTTCATACGGCAATTGTAAACGTATTTGATGGCATCATGTCTAAGGGAGAAGGACGATTGTCCAAACATTCCCCCCCTAGAGATTCCATAATCTCTTTAGCGATATGCATGCAATCATGTTTCTTAGCCAAAACATCATATATGTTGGCAAGAATATAGGCACGTGCTTTTTCATTTGCCTTTATCTACTTGTCATATGCTTTCGAATAGTTCGGTTTACATTTGAGTCGGGGTTTGGAGGATATTCCTCAGTTAAAATGAACCTCAAATCATCTATTACCAGTATCGTATTCATATTCGATTTCCATGTAGCATAATCGTCCCCAGTAAGTTTATCAGAAGCTAATAACTGAATTAATGAGCTATTCATTCTGAAAGATGTAAACAAATTCTATTAGTAAATTGTTATTAAACCCAATCAAATTTTAACAAAGTAATAGTGTACCCAAATTTTATTATTTTATTTGCAACGATGCTATAGTGAGTCAGAATAAGTCCTACCGAGAGACAGTGAAATACTCCTTCATTAAAGCAAGACGTTCTTGACTAAATACTATCTTCAGAATAACTCATATTCTGATAGTCATTTAGTTACCATTTTCGGTCAAGAACTTACTGACACTTATTAATTTTGTAAGTGTAACCCTCCATTTTCAGATTTCATAGGTTAGCGGCCCAAACGACGCTACCAAATTGGAGAGTCAAGTTTGAGAATCAACCTATGAAATCCTATCTATTCCTAGAGTTTGTGTTGTTCCGAATCCTATGTTACAACCCTCCGATGGGATAGTCGATGTAAAACGACTAGCATAGGTCGTATAAAGTCGACAAGTAGGCACAACATATGAGTCTCACGGTCTAAACTAATGGAAGAGACTATAGCATACGTTGACACACATCATTCACCCACTTACTATGAACTACTTCCTTTATTCACCATGATATTGACCCATGCAAACACTTTCCAAATGGAGTATTCGAGGTATAATCGACACCAAGTGTTGCATGAATCTCACAGTGTGAACTCTTTGGGACGTGAGAGCTAAGAACAACATATCACATATGTAATTAATCTCTCACTAAAGTGTTCTATTTGTTTTTGGGTATGTTCTGGCTAATTAAAACAACCTAAGTCTTAGATTATTTTCCAAGTATAAGGATTATATTTGAAATAAACCTATGATCTTTAGGTGATAAACCAGTTTTAAAACCCCACATCGCTCACTTGTGATCATACAACCAAATTAATGATACTCAATTATTCAGCCATAATCCCTAGGTAGGTCCGTAGACCATCAACTTAAATATCTATAGCCTTAGACAGGATTATATACTGGTTGAGTTTGTAACCATAATTTTACAAGATAACGACCTATTTTAACTATTAAAACAAGTGGTTATCCTACATGAGTATGCAACTTATCTTTGTTATGGATTTTAAATGTCTAACCCAATTTTATAACAACTTATAAAACTTTAGACATGCTTTACATGACATTCATCAAGTATTTCATGATTTAATATAACACTTATATTAAAACACTTAAAACCCTAAACATGCATATTATATATTATAACTCCTTATAACATACTTTCAATGCATGTAACATACTTCCTATGGTGGGATTTTGAATCTACATGACATACTATATGCTCATACAAGATTTAATTAATTATAAAATATATCACATGCATAAATAATTTAACACATACTGATATGGACCAGTTTTGGCATTTAAAGCAAGCAAATAGCCTAAATTATAACAATAATAAGCAAAATTAGCTCCAAAACACTTTTAGACCACACGAACCGACCTGAACCAGACCTCCAAAGCATGAAAATGGGTTGAACCGGTCTGGAAAGGGTTGAACCAGACCCTTTTCACTCGAACCGGCAGATTTGGTTCACTTGGACCGCCATGTTGGTCTCACGCGCATTTTTTGGGCTGGGATGAACGACGTTCCAACACTGCATCCCAACGTCGCAATGTCAGGGTTGTTCTTCAAAACTAGGCTGGAAACGAAGAGCAACGTTGCAACACTTTAGGGGTAGCATCGCAACACTGCCTGTCAGAAGCTTCATCTCCAGAATTCTGCCATTGAGCACCTTTGCTTCTTTCTTCAATTACATCCTAAATTCAACTCTATTGACTCTAATAAAATTACAGACACTTAAACACACATTAATATCCATCAAACAAGAGTTAATTACAAGAATTACAACATAATTGAAGAGAATATAATGCCAAAATTGAGGGGGAAAAAAACCATATTAGTCCACCATTTTTATACATCTTATGAAAAACACCCACCAAGCTAAAATTACACGAATTGAGTGCTTAAATCATGCTTTGATACCAATTATTAGAAGTAGCAAGCTAACAGTGGAAGAATTTAGGATCATTAAGCACGCTAATTCATTGATTTTAGCAATAAATTAAGTATGTTCATTAAAAATAAAAAAGGTTTCAAAAATACCTTTGAAGAATACATTTGATCTTCAAATTCAGCTCTAATCTTCTTAGTAAACAGTCGTGAACTACCAAAAGATCTTCCATACTATTCTCTAGGACCTTAGATTGAGTTGTGGGACTCAAAATGATATGAATTTAGGGAAGATTGAAAGGAGAAAAGAAATTTTCTGGGTTTGTTGAAGAACACTTCTTCAACCTCTCCAATTTGAAAATCTCAGCTGCATGGCCATTTCTTCAGCTCAAAAAGGTGTCTTTTAAGTAGAAGACTCATGCAATCGGATTACACAAGCATATAATAGCTTCTACTTTAGCTTTGCGAGTGGAATTTTGGTGGAAAGTGAGTCAAAACTCAAGAATTGGAAAAACCCATTAAATGGGTTTTTTTTTCCCTCCAATTTTTAAAATTTTCAACTAATATTCAATTTTAATCAAATTAAACTTGATTATTGAATTTCCAAAAATTTAAAATCAATTTTTTTTTATAAAAAATTGATTTAAAATCAAATAATTGGATTTTCATTAAAATCTAATTTTCAAAAAATTAAATTAAACAAAATTTATTTTCTAATTTTGAATTTTCACATAATTCAAATTTTCAATTTTAAATTTAATCGATTTAATTAATCCTATTAATTTAATATCAAATGTTAAATTAATTAAACACCAATTCCACTACCATGAATCCCTTATTCATGAATTAATACTTAAATCATATTTAAATATTAATCAATTCTCCAATTTCGTTTAATTCCATAATTAAACAAGTAATTATATCACATATAATTACTAATTCCCTTAATTCGAATTTGAACGTTTCAAATTAACTCATCACACCATTCTAAGGTTTATTTCGTTTGTGAGCTAGTAGAGAGACTTAATGGACCTACAAATCATGGGCTACAACGATCGAAGATTAATGGCTAAACTCTTTAAACCGAATTAACCACTATTCATTAACTACTAGGTCACTCCACTAAAGCCCAGTAGTTGCACTCTCCTCACTGTAGATATATTGTGCCCACTCAATATAACCATAATTAGTAAGTTAACCATTTACAAGTTGTTCATAATAACGACTGGATCAATAGTTGTTTTACCCTTAGAATTACCTCTTGTTCTTTAAGTCCACTGATCCTCTAATGAAAAATTGGTTTGTGATCCAATCATCAAACCGAGTCCCTCTCGGGCCAATGAGAGGGTGGGGCCCCTTGTTCAAGATATGGAGTCAATATTTAAGTGAACAACCTCTCTACTATCTGTTGGGATTGATGTTCTAAAGTCTCGTGTCCTGTAGTTTGTAAACAGTATGTACGAACACTTACTCTTTTTCACATACACTGGGAGAAAAGGTTACGATAGCAAGCCCCTCCCCGGCCGGAGAGCCTCCAAGACAAGGGGCGACGGTCAACCATCCACTCTCGAGATTCATATTGATCAATCGATCTCCGCGTCCTGCCAGTTCGCTAAGTAGACTCACTCTACCGAGGGGCAACAAAGGCTGGAACGATTCTTGCCAAAAACATAGTGCGCGTTTGGTAGAAATAGAATGATCCCTTGGCTCGGGCAAGAAAAGGAAAAGGTAAGAGTACGACTACCTTTTCCGTCGGACGATAGGAAAGTTTGAGCTGAAAGATTGAATCACACCGTTTCGTAGTCTCTAAATTATACGCCCTTCGGTTCTGCTCTGGTTGAATCGTAACAACTTACTAAAATTTTGACTCTCTATGACCTAGTATATGTCGAATCCTTCCTGAAACGTAACCTAGAATTGGATCTTCATTATCTAAACAAACCCAAAACATACCATTGGTAAGTGATTCAGTAATTAAACCTTCAAACATCCTTTTTTGTTTTTTCATTCCAGATGAAACACCTTTCAAAGTATCAATTAATGAAGGGGGGTGGTATTAGAAACCTACCTCTTCTTTTTCTTTTTTTTTTTTTTGACAAATAGGGAAGTTCTGTCTATAATTCGAATATCATAAAGATTACCATATATAACACAAAATTTTGCCGCCGATTCCCTGTAGTCGAGCTTCTCGGTCTGTCATTATACCCCGAGAAGTAGAAATAATGTGTTGTTAATATATGATATTTACTTCACATTCTGTATTTTGCTCGGTTAATTGTTTTATTTTCTTTACCACAAACCAATAAATATAAAATCCCTGGTTATCTGTATGTAACTCAAGCATGTATGTGGTGACATACAAGTGGAACATGACTTGGGAGATAACCAAAATGATCTGTAATATATGGATAAAGGAGGGAAATCTTATCCCGATAACGCTACGGACACGACCCGCTTTGTGGAATGGTCACAAGTGTTGTGACTTATCACAGATGGTCGGATCCTGATCATTCGTGTTGGGGACATGCGAGCGGGGGCGTCCTGTACAAAGAGTTTGTATAAGATCTAACCATGAAGTGTTAACGTCTCGTTATATAACACCGTTCATGACAGAGACTTCACTTCACTAGGATGACCATAGGTAACATGACATCAATCCTAAGTGAGTTGGGAACTTCTGCCATTGAGAGCGGTCCTTTGATTTGTATAGGTGCGAGTGGCCAGGTCATCGATTCAAACCTACCATTTTGGCGATTCGTCTGATTTGGGAGCTGGAAACTCAGATACACAAGATGGAATTCACTCCTTCCCCGAGGCAGGGGTAAATAGATAGATGGCTCCCTTAAGGGCTGATTCCGGGGCTTGAACGATGTGGCGCCATATACCTTCTCTTGGCCCGAGAGGTGTTCACACATAGTTGGACTATGTTGTATTGTTCATTAAAGGAATCAGTAGTACTTAAGGAGTAAGATGTAACTACAGGGGCAAAACGGTAAATTGGACCAGCTGTATTTAAACATAAATATATCTGTGGTAAGAAGAGTTCAGTTGTTAGTCTTTAGTGGAATGCTTGACAGTTAACGGATGGTGGATCTCGTGGCTAAAGAGTTTAGTCAGTTATTCATATACCGTTGGAGCTTCGAGCCACAGGTCCATTAGGTCCCCTAGGTAGCTTGGATAAAGTCGAGAACCAGTATTTGGGTTAATTTGAAATGTTCAAATTGACAAGACGAAGTTCGTTTATATATGATATAATTGGACTGGTTAATTATATATGATGTAATTGACTAAATGTATGAGATACATTATTTTGAAGAAAATTAGATATAAATATGATTTATATCAAGTAAAGGAGAAAATACTATAGTAGATATGTGATATCAAACTATAGGATATAAATATAATATGATTATATTTATTTATTAATTAATTGATTGATTATATTGTAATTAATCATTCTTCCACGTTCGGACATGGGTAGTGGGCAAGATCGGTTACGGTAACCGATGAGTTAAAAATGAAAAAAGTTTTCATTTTGGATCGAGCATTCGATCATCCATCAGATCGCCCAAAAGAATTCGGAAGTATGCATTGGTGAAAGTAAATGATCGCTTGAGAGCCTATGCGATAGCGTTCTCCGCCTAAACGATCGTATACCTCGCGCCTAAACGATCGCACACTATCGCCTAGACGATCGGATAGCTTCTCTAAACGATCGTATAGTGTGCCGATTTAGAAAGATCGTATACCTTTTCCTAATCGATCGTTCAACAAATCCTACACGATCATGTAGCTCCTCTATGTGATAAGCACTTCTGCTATACGATAGCGTTGTTTTCTCTCTCACTTGCTTATTGCCTACACGACTCATTTTTCCTCCGTTCTCTACCAAATTCACCAAATCCCACCCTTTGGGTTTTCACTCCGAATACTCGGGGCTCATTAAGTGTGGTATCGTCCCCGTTGCGGCATTCGTGTTCGCATTGATCGTGCTGTTGTAGTCGACGTTTCCGTCGGGCGTTGGTAGATCTGTTGGAGGGTTTCTACTGTGTTGGAGTTCTGGAGTGTGAAGATGGTCTTCAACTGAAATGGAACTCTATCCCTTATGATTTTGTTTGTTCTTAGTATGCCAATAATTAGATTTATTTGCATAACTGTATGTGTTGAATGTATATTATTCTATTTCGGTCACTGTGAGATCAGAGTGATTTGAACGCACTCATGGAACTCATCGATATGAGGTCTTTCACTATCCCTAAAAGCGGTTATGCGTAAATTCCATCTTGCACCCTACGTCCTCAGCTATCTACCTGGTCTTACCCCTGAAATGGAAGACTTATCGAGTCAGTACTGTTCATAGTTAACTCAAGATTGAGGTTAAGTTACCTAGGTCATCGCTCTGAAATAGTCAATCTTTAAACAGTAAACAATGTTATAAAGTAAGAGTGACTTATTTCTTGGTCCGATCTTATGCAAACTTCGTTTTGACTATTTAATCGAACCTGATCCACTCTTATGTCTCCATATAAAGTTCAAGTACTCATGGAATAGCCATGGATCGTTATTGATTAATAGAATAAGTTTCTTGTTTACAAACCACGAGTTTTAGGACATAACACTCAACAGATATAAGTTTAAGAAAATGTAGATAAGTGTTGGTTTGTTTCAATTCTTAATTATGCTGGTTTGTATATTGAGATTGAAAATAATTTTGAGATAGGTACATGCTATAAAGGGAGGGGGGATTATCTAATTATGTTGACATTGTTATTTGTATATTGACTTTGAGTTTAAAATGTGTAAATACGGATTCGTTTGAATATTGAGTTATTTGTATATTGAGATTGAGAATACCTTTGAGATGGGCATATGCTTGTGGTTAAAATATTGGGGGGAGGGGGGGGGGGATTGAATAAACTTCATTTCATATTCTTATGTTGGGTTTAAAATTGGTAAAGAGGTAAACATACAATTATGTTTAAGTTTAAGTTAGGTTTTAAGTTCTATATTAGGTTTGAGATTGAAATATATAGATATGAGTTGGTTTATTTCAATTCTTAATGTTCTCAGTTGAGTTTTAAGTTTTATATTGTTGACAATAATTTTGAGATTGGTATAAACTATATTGAGTATGTGGTTAAAATAAGTGGTTCAGAGGGAGGGGAGGGTAATGATCTAATTATGTTAGGATTGTTATTTGTATATTGAGTTTGAGTTTAAAATGTGTAAATATGGGTTGGTTTGTAGCTAAAGTAGGTTTTATTTGTTAATGTTCTTATATTGGTTTTAAAGTTGGTATAGAGGTAAATGTATAATTATGATTATGTTTAAGTTGGGTATTAAGTTCTATATTGAGTTTGAGATTGAAATATGTAAATTTGAGTTGGTTTGTTTCAATTCATTAATGTTCTTACTTGAGTTTTAAATTCTATATTCATTTTGAGATTGATATATGGTATCTAATCATTAAACTTATTTAAATTTTTATTTTATAGGTATCTGGAGATTTATGTTGAAAATGCATCTCCCGACAAGCTCAGTTAGGTTGTAAAATTGTGTTTTATAGGTAGTTTGTTATCATGTAATGTTTGGAGTTAAGGATTTATGGATGTTATGTTATATTTAAGACGAATAGTATTAGTAAGTTGTTTACTTGACAAACTCTTGAGATTCAAACATGTTTTCTAGATATTATTTACTATTGTAGACATCTACTTGATTTAGGCAATTTTTATTTTAGTTTATTTGATATTTGTAAGATTCAAACAGGTATGACATTTGATATATATATATATATATATAAAAGAATAAAGAAAAAAATTTAATTATGATTGTTACATATATAATCCTGACGGTTCAAGGGGTCGGGACAAAGCATAATTTTATACATTTTTTTAGCTTTTCTCAATGCTAAGTAACCATCCCCCAACGGTCTTGGAGGTCGGAAAAAGTGTAATTTCACGCTAAAGTAGTTCCAATATAACTTTTACCCACAAAAGCATCGTAGAGCTACCGTCGGGATAGCCCACTATGTCCCGACGGCGAAAACGAACTGTCGGAATAAGTTACCTTATCTCGATGGTCATAATTTATTATTATCGCTGGGAGATAGAACTCATCTTGACGCCCAAAGGCAATGTCGGCATAAGCTAATATTTACTAACGGTGAAAGATTATTTTTATCGTCAGATGAAAAGACTTATCCCGATGATTTTGTTTAAGGTCGGCAAAAAACACCATCCTTCATCCGTCGAGATAACTTTTTTTTTCCTATGACACGACTTTTATCACTACAAGAAAAAGAGGCTCTCCTGACGTGTAAATCTGTCGTCGGGAGATCGGTTGCTGAGGAGATAGGGTCTCTCCAGACGACTTAAGGGATGCGTTGGGAGTTAGAAAGAACTCCTGACTACGTATATCTTTCGTCGGGAGATTGGAACTATCTCTCGACGGTGGGATATTACTCGTCGGGAGTTATAGTAACTCCCAATGAGTTATTTATTCGTCAAGAGTTCCTCTCTCGACGGATCTACCGACGACTGTTAAGGGCCGTCGGGAGATTTGGTATAAAAACTATTGGAAATGTCCTAGAACCCGCAATTCGTAAATTTCGTGTTAAACATTCAATTTATGAATAAAATATTATTGAGTATCTTATTCAATAAAGTTGTTGATATTGCATTTTATTATGAAAATCCAATAAACATATCCATGGCTATAGTATGAATACTTTAACTCTATGTAGTGATATAAACAGGATCAAGTTAATATTATATAGTCTAAATGGTCTATAAGTATATGGATGAAACTAGGTATCTCATCTGATAACACTATTGGATGTAGTCCATTTTGTATAGGTAATATAAATGATGTGAGCCACAGATCATTCATGTAGAGACATATGAGTGGGGGCATCCTATGCAATGAGTTTGCATAAAGACTGGACCTCGAAATAGTCATTTTTTCTTTATAAACGATCATTTACTGTTAAAACTGACTATTTCATACTAAAGTAACCTAGGATAACTCGATCTTAATCCTGAGCTAGCTATGTATTCCTATTTATTTGAGATTGTCCTATGATTTGCATTGGTGAGAGTAGTCAAACAGCACTGCTCAATAAGCCTTCTATTTTGGGGATAAGACCAGATAAATAGCTGAGGACATAGCCTTGCGAGATGGAATTCACTCCTACCCATCTTAGGGTTAGTAGATAGGTTGTTCCCTTAAGTGTTGATTCTTGGTCTTGAACAATTGGGGCCTCGCCCTCTCATGATAGAGAGGAACATGATTCATAAGTGGTATTATGAATTAGTTATTCATTAGAGGGTCAGTGGAAGCTTAAGAAACAAGATGTATTTACAGGGGTAAAACGATAATTTTGACCCAACTGTAAATACGACCGATATGTGAAGGATCAACTTACTAATTATGGTTAACATTGACAAAATTACATCTACAGTGAGGAGAGTACAACTATCGAGCTATAGTGGTATGCCTTAATTGTTAACAAAAAGTAATTAATTCGGTTAAAAGTGTTTAACCAATTGATTACAAATCGTTGGAGCTCATGATCTGTAAGTCCAGTAGGTCCCTCTACTAGCTCATAAATTAGAATAATAAAATTGAGTTTTGATTGGATGAATTTTGAATTTAGGGTTATAAATTTGAAACATTCAATTTCGGTTTTAAGATTTTCAATTAATTGTATATGATGCAATTAAAACGTTTAATTTAGTCAAAATGAAAACGGAATTGGAGAATCAATTGATATTTAAATTATGATTTAAATATTAAATTGAATCATATCGATGGAATTGATGTTTTTATTAATTTAATATTAAGATATTAAATTAATTTTTGAATTAAAAGGTTTAATTAAAAATTGGAATTAGTTTTATTTAAATTAATTATTTTAATTTAATTTTATAAAACTAATTTGAAAACAAAATAGTTTTGTTTAAATAAAAATCATTTTTTAAAAAAAATTTAAGTAGTGGATTTTTCCCAAAAATTGGAAAAATCCACTAACCCTTTGGTGTTTTATCATCAAATTCCACCATTAGATCTTCAATCAATTCCAAGTAGGAGCTGCTCTACATGTAGCCATGCTCTAATACATGAAATCAATCTATATAATGAAGCCTCATGCATGGAATAGAGAGAGATCTTTGAGATTTTATCCAAGTTGCTGCAAAACTGAAAACCCTACTACACCCTCTTAAGTTCATTCTCAATTCAGCTTAATTAAAGTGTTTTCACCACACATTCCTTCTTGAGCATAATGGAGAAGATCTTGTTGGTGGTCTATCTGAAGAATCAAGCTCAAACTTGTGGAATTGCTGCTGAACTCGTGGAGAGAACTACAAAGGTATTGTCTTGTTCAAACCCTCTTATGAAAAACCTCATGAGTAGCATGTTTAAAACTCAAATTAAGTGTAGTTTAAGTATTTATTAACTATGAATTCTTCCGTTGCATGTTATATTACTTCTTCAAAAATAAGATCGGGCATAAGGCAGATCGTCTGCCTTCTTCTTCTCCCATTCTGAAACCCTAGGTGAGAGATAGAGGGTCGTTGCGATATGTTCGTCACCGATAGAGAGAGAGAGTTGCTTCGTTGGTGCCATCTGAAAGAGCACCGTTTGTTCTTCATTGGAAATAGTTATAATTATTTAATCCCCATTTGTTTCTGTAATATTATGAATCTTGATACTTTGAGTCTTGGATCAAACTTGTTAAGGAATCTTGATACTTTCTACAATTGTTTGTCCTCAATTGTTAGAAATATTTTAAGTTGGAAGCTATTGTTTGTGCAATTGTTTGTCCTCAATCCCCGTCGATGTTTCTGAGAAATTTCTGTAATTGTTTGTCCTCAATCCCCGCCGATAGAGATGTTTTTGGAAGTTATGAAAACCTATCTACAAGTTGTAAAGAGTATAGTCTAGAAAAGCTTGATCTAGAAAACATGATCAAATTTGAGACTCATACAATTCCAAGTTGGTTTGGAGAACTGGAAAACTTCATAAAGAAAAGATTTTAGATTAAAAGTAGAAAACCAAATATTAAAATAATTGTATGAAAATCATTTTTAACAAATTGGTACCTGGCTTTGGTTTATTTTAGAAAGGAAGTTTGGACAGAAAAATCTTATTTTCAGTCCTTACACTATTTTGAGAGTTAGAGGAGTCTTTTAGAGCTTGAAACGAGGTTCATTAGTTCAAGAACAAGGAAATCACAACCAGAATAAGGATCGACGGGAGGCATTAATTTATTTCTTCTTTACATATTATATTATTGTAGTTTTATTATGGAGTTTTACTTGAGTTTTGAGTTTAGTATGGTGAACATGAGTGACTAAACTCTTTATTTTTTTTTAAAGGCTAAACGCTTTATTTTAGGGATTAATGTAACTATTAGACTTAATAATGTTTTGATTAATTGAATGACGTGGTTGATTATTTGTATGACCATTCATGGTTGTACATGCGTAAAAGCTATTATCTCTTAGGCATAGATTGTTTATTAAATTAATCAAAATTCATGCTTAATAAAGGAAAGATTTTAGATTAGAACTTAATATATTGCATAGTTGAAGGTAATTTTAACATAATTAGAACTTAATATATTGCATAGTTGAAGGTAATTTTAACATATTAATGATTACGACTTTTTTTAGAGGTTACTTCAAATTTTAAATTCTTCGAACCAATTTGGATTTTTTTATTAAATTAATCAAAATTCATGTTTAATAAATGAAGAATTTTAGATTAAAACTTAATATATTACATAATTGAAGGTAGTTTTAACATATTAATGATTAAGGCTTTTTTTCCTTACAAATTGTTTAATAGATTTTAATTTTAATTTTGTTTGTCACGTTATTATATATTTGCATATATGAGTGTGTATGTAAATATATATATTATAAGATGTAACTTGGTAATAAATATATCAGATCGGGTAATTTGCTTATCTTTTTTAGTACAATAATTATAGAAATGAGTATCAAATCTTTGACTTCAAATGAGAGAATGCATGTCAATTACTGTGTAAATAAGATCATTTAATTTTGACAAAAAGGTAATAATTCATTCTTGAACGAATTGAAGTGAATGGTTTATTTACTTATAATGAATGTTAATAATTTTTTTGGCTATTTTATGATGGATTTCTGCTGATTAGTAGTAGGAGGGACTTGAAGACACAATGGAATGTTGTGGATGAAGAGAGAGAGTTGAGAAGAGATTTCAAAAGGCCTAGGTTGGGGTCCTAAACCTAAGTCAAGAAGGGGTAGCAGCTCATCGAGTTCGTCATCTACTCACGGAATGGAAAGGGAGGTGAAGAAATTGAGAGCCAATTTCGAACAGTGTCAATCGAGGATCAAGGAACTTGAAGACGTTAAAAAAACAAATGAGAGAGGATTATGCAAGACAAATGGAAGAAATGAAAAAAAAAAAAAAAAACGATTGAAGACATGATACGATCATAGAGAGGAGGGCCATTAAATTAGGTATGATTACTTCATTATTTAGTTGTCTAATATGTTGCTATCCTGCAGTTATGATAGCAAAGTAGTTATGTCTTGCTAGTAGTTTTATGATAAAGAATTGTTAGCTATCTTGCAGTTATAGTAGCCAAACAACTGGATTTTGATGTGTTTTTTTGTCGTTATTATGTGTTTGTCTATTAGCGTCGGGAATGTCATGGAGGGTTTGAGTTTTTTGTGTATTCGTTGATGTTTACGAAATTTGAGTTTTGGGGGGGAAGTTTGAGTTTTTTGTGTGTTCGTTGATGTTTATGAAGTTTGAATGTTTATGAGCGTCGGGAATGTCGTGGGGGATGGGTAGAGTTTGGTTATACTCGTTTTGCTCGTTTTGCCATTGAACTTGAAGTTTTTGTGTATTTATGGATGTTTATGAAGTTTGAATATGTTTTGGGGGTAGGTCGAGTTTGGTTTAGATTATTTTGGGGGGAAAGTTTGTGTTTTTTGTGTGTTCGTTGATGTTTAAATGGAGTTTGAATGTTGTGGGGGTCGGTAGAGTTCAGTTATAATTGTTTTGGAGTAGAATTTGTAGGTTTTTGTGTATTTTTGGATGTTTATGAGTGTTAGGAATTTCATGGAGGGTGGGTAGAGTTTGGTTATACTCGTTTTGCTTGTTTTACCATTGAACTTGGAGGTTTTATATGTTTGGATGTTTATGAAGTTTGAATATGTTGTGGGGGGTGGGTAGAATTTGGTTTAGATTTTTTTCGGGGGAAAAATTTGAGTTTTTATGTGTTCATTGATATTTATGAAGTTTGAATGTTGTGGGGGTGGGCAGAGTTCGATTATAATCGTTTCGGAGTTGAACTTGTAGGTTTTTATGTGTTTTTGGATATTTTGAGCATCGAGAATGTTGTGGGGGCTGGATAGAGTTTGGTTATACTCATTTTACCATTGAATTTGGAGTTTTTGTGTGTTTATGGATGTTTAAGAAATTTGAATATGTTGTGGGGGGCGGATTGAGTTTCGTGATACTCGTTTTGGAGTTGAACTTCGAGTTTTTTGTTTGTTTTTGGAAGTTTATGATATTTGAATGTTTTTGTTTTGTTGTAGGATGTTGTTCGGAGATGAGGTTGGATGATTGTTGAAGATGTTGTATTCCAAATATTGTCTTCATGTATTTCTTTTGTGTATTTCTGAAGATATATTTCTTTTATAAACTTGTAACTTTTCTCTATTTTAGGTAATGTATGAATTTCGTTTGTTTGTTTTATTTCTTATGTGAATCTATTTGAGTTGGTTAATGATGTTATATAGGTTATTCAGATCAAATTAAAAAAAAAAAAAGTTACAAATTAAATAATTTTAAGTGTCAATATTCATCCGTTGAAATTCAACTACCGATGTAACGAAGGGACCATCAGAAGTTAAAAGAACTCCCGATGCAAAGAAAGGACCGTCAGGAGTTCCCAGAACTCCCGAGGAAGTACTGGGCCGTTGTGAGTTCAAATAACTCCTGAAGCGTGGAAGAAGCCGTTAGGAGTTCCTTTAACTCCTGATGTCGTAAATTACTCGTCGGAAGTTCCTATAACTCGACGGTCCTTTTTTGACATCGGGAGTTCTACTACCGACGGATTTCTCCCGACCAGGCTGTCGGCGATCAATACATCATTGGGAGAGGATCTCCCGACGCGTTTTCCACAATTTCCCAAAAATTTCAAGCATCGAAAAAAGTGTGATTTCTTGTAGTGTATGGGTCAGGAAAGGTTTTGCCAACAAAGCTTTCTCGACAAGTTGGCCGAAGATTGAATTACCGTCATGAAAGGTTTTGTCTACGGTTTTTTAAACTGTTGTCAACGGTTTCTATTGTCGAGAAATGTCCAAATTATTCTAGTGAAAGTTAGAGACTATTCTTATAAATTTGAAAGTGCAATGAGTAAATTGTTGCATACTAAAATACAAAGACTAAATTATTATAAAATTGAAAGTACATTGACTGAATCATTACAGAACAAAACTCATGAACTAAATTGTTACTTTTATGAAAGTTTAGTGACCAAAAATATTTTTTTAACCTATTTTATACAAGCCCTAGATTTGTAAAAATGTCTAATAAATTACTCTAATATGTATCTCTCTTAATTGGAAATTAATGGTCTTAACTGAACACAAAATAGGAAGGTTAGAGACAAAAATTTTAAAAATTTATAGATCTATTAGATACAAAATTTAAATACAATTCAAAAACTTCCTAAACTATTCTCGACAAAAATTAGAAACTAAAACATACTTTATTATAAACCTAACATGAGGATATATCATCGACCAAAATATCAGACATTTGAATATTCAAATCTCCATTGTTTCAACTTCTCGTGGATGGTTGAACTAAAATGTATATATATATTTATATCTAAACCTATATGTAGTCAATTTAGCTTGGGGACAAAAATGTCAATGAATCTATGATTAGACATTAATTTGGTTTTGCAGTTGAACAAACTTAGACGAATCATTCAGCTTCAAGCCATTGAAAATTTTGATTCCTTGTCGTGTTAAAGTTGGACTTGTTAATGTTTTTGGATTTGAAATAATTCAATGAATTATGATATTAAAAATCCGAAGACAAATCACACACTCACACGTGTATGTTTGAGTAATAATTTTCATTTAATCATTCACATCGAAAGATGATCAATCTTTGATGTTAATATAGCAACAAATGGATAACAATTTAACTAAAATGTGTAAGGGCCAAATTTTAATAAGAAAATGGCAAGTTTCATAAGAAGCTTTAAATATATATAAGGACAAAATCTATCTTACTATAAATTCTCAATAATTCACATAATTCTACTTGATATTTCACATCTCTATTCAACAATTATTAGTGTACATTATTATTACTAAAATATCAAAAGATTAGCATGTCAACTTAATACTATTGCATCAATCCTATCGTTATTTTACTTGTTTTATTAAAAAGTGTTTGTTTAATTAATAAATTGTATACTAGAATAATATCTTTGTCATATTTTAACTTATTGCATATATTTAATTTTAACTTTTTTAAAATCATTAACAAAAAATTATGTCATAAAAAGAATTCTCTGCTCAAGTGCTATTTTTTATCGAGACAATTACAAATATAGTAATCAACCCAAAATATTAGTAAACACGGTACAATGTAAAAGAACTTACAAATATAACAAAATTTAGATCTAACTCTCAAAATCTATCGGTGTTAGATTATATTGGTAAGAAGAATCTATCAGTGATAGACCATATCGATAATAAGAGTCTATCAGTGATGGAATCTATCATTGATAGATTTTGCTATATATGCAATGCTTTAAAAATGTTATTATATATTTAATTATTAACCTTAAACAGCTACTCATTGCAATTATTCCTACCTTTAATTTTCACATGTGACTTATGATGAAGGTCGAATAAGTTATTTCAATTTTCATTTTGACTTAATAATGTCATCTTTAATAATCAATCATGGTGGATTAAAGAAAAAAAGAAAGGGAGGGACAAAAAAATTGAAAGGCTCAAGGATGGAAAAAGTGAGGTCTTTTTCCCTTAAAAAAAAATAAAAAAAGAAAGAAAAGAGAAGAGAAGGAAGTTGGGTTTGGTCCCTTTCCTCTTTCTCTAAAGGGGACACCTATTTCAATGATGATGCTTTTGTGCTTCAAATTCTTTTTCACTAAATGCATATATCCAAATCCATTTTTAAATTTTATAGTATTATCGTAATACTTACTACTATACCCGTTCAACTACTACACTCGTTTAAAATAAGAAGGGAAGGATTAATTTAATTTACGTAATTTATAAAGTATCACTTTAAAACCAAACCAATAAATACTCTAATTTCTCTTCAATTTTGTTGTAAAGAAGAAATTGTTTGGTCTTTTCTTCAACCCAACTATTTTATGAATGGCAAGTGCTTAGAATTTTTCTAGTACAACTAATTGTGGGGATGGAAGACCGAGCATCCGACTTCAAAAAAGAAAGTATATATGTTAACTATCATTGGACTAATTTCACTTTGACAACAAATACTTAGAGTTCGTCAAGTCTACATTTACTGATTTGATGTCATTTTTTTTTACTACATAAAATTACACGTATAAGTTAGTAGTTGGTTTTTCTTTTTAAATAAGTATTATATTTGTTTGAATCCTTCGACTTCTCTGTTTGTACCAAAAAAAAAAAACCCATTTGAAATATTATTTTGGTTTTACGTATGTGATAATATATATAATCAGTTTGGTTTTTCTCTCTAGAAATCGAATGCTCAATCCCCTACCATGAGCAATAATCTTTCATCTAAAAAAGGTACAAGTCAACAACTTTATTTATTTATTTCTAGTACATTGAAGATAGGGGATTCAAACCACAAATCTCATGGTTTCTAGCACATTCATATGTCAATTTAACCATGAGTGATTTGGCAACGACTTTAGTTTTAAAGTATCTAATTAAATACAATTTAAGTTTTATATATTAACCCTAGTTGTGTGAGTGGTAAAAAAAAAAAAAAAAAACTTAATTGTTTTTGAACTTATAGAATATAGATAAGATTATTTAAACAAAGATAACCATGAATATATTTGAAAAGGTCATATATATGATTATAAAGTTAGATGTTAAAAAGAAGAAAGGCATAAACAAAACCCCATGATTTATGCTAGTGTAGTAGCAATATTGATTGATCATGATGACAAAACAAAGGCTTGAGCTTGACCGACTTTCTTTTTGTCAGTATTTGGTTGCTATTTTGCTAGGTAAAATGAATGGTCATGTGGGTTTTGGTGTACCCTCATGCCCAAGTTTTTTTGTTTTTTCTTTCAAAAGAAAAAAAAACATACCTAATCCCACTAAACTTCTCCACTTTTGACCAAATTTCTAGCATCTTTTTTTGGGTCAATGTAAATGTATTTGGCTGATTGGATATTGTTATTGTTAATGTAAATCCCAATCAAAAACCTCTCATGAGCTTTGTGAGATTTGAGAAGAAGATTGGAAAAGACATATATTAGATTTAAGCATTTTTATAATATTTCTCCTTTTTGGCTTCTAAATTAATTGATCAATTATTTATTTATTTTTTTCAGGGCTTTGTCCCTTTTTCCTTTTTAGTTGTGTCAATGGTAGGATAACAAAAGGAAAACAAAATTATTATATATATATATATTTAAAAAAAAGCCAAAAGAGAGAAAGTACCAACTCATACATTGGCATGCTTTGGAAGGCATAGTGACATTATAATGAATGGGGGGAGCAAGTGTACTTAAATCATATCACCTTTTTTTTTTTTTGTGGTACTAACAAAATCATTCACACCTTCCCAAACTCAAAAAAAAAAAAAAAAAAAAAAAAAAAAACTTTAAAGCTAATATCTCTTATTTTAAGTTTTTTTTTTTCATAAAAATTGATATTAGTTTAAACAATATGCCATTTGTAATTAAAATCGAGCAATACTTAGATATAACATAAATCCATGCTCCCCTTCTTCTATATACACAAAATAATTTTTTAATAATTTTTTTAAAAAATAAAGTATCACTTATCTGTTTTTAATTGAAACTAAAGAGAAAAATGAAAACAAGTTCAACAAGAAAAAATATAGAAAGTAAGAATGCGAGAATAGAAAATTTTGAAAAAAGTTTGCTAATGCTAACAAGTTGTAAGAACTTATTTTGAGAAACCAAGTCAAACATATTTTAATGCAATTTTCTAATTCAGTCTATCAAAATATTCTAAAATCAACTTCTAAAACTTATTATCTTTAATACTTTGGGTTAGAGGTGATCACTAAAATCAACTAAATCAAATTGAATTTTTTTAATTTTATTTCTTTTATTTTTTTAAATACTAACGTGGTGGTTTAAAATCGAACCGAACTATATATATATATATATATATAATTGAAATCCAAACCAAACAATTTATATATATGTCGAATCGAAAACTAAATTAAATCGAAATAAATATTTGTGGTTTGGTTCGATTCGATCCCTTATGATATATACCTAAATCAAAAATTTTGGTTCAATTCGATTTACTTTCCAACTAAACGAAATGGAACATCAATTTGGTTAACCTAATAATGTTGGATTTGTGAAAAAGGGAAGAAATTTTGAAAGAATAAATTCAAACTTCATATTATGGTTACTTCTCAAGTATAGAGCAGCTCTCTAGTTAGATTAGTGGAAATGTGAATAGTAGTAACAAAAGTGTTGGAATGCCTTGAATTTATTTGTTGGCGCTTCGAACAACCAAGTACGGAGGTCTTGCTACTAATTATATGTATTTATGTGATTTTGCCCGTGGACGTAATTTTCTGAAAACATTCTCCCTAATAATTTTGTTCTTCATCTGCCTGTGAACATAGTTAACACACCGTTAATGAACCACGTATATCTGTGTGTTGATCTTCTCTATCTCTACATTCCTTTTTGTATTCTTTAATTGTCGATTTTGTAATAAAAATATTTATTTTGAAAGAAAATTATTCCTATATAGTTTTGTTGACTTTTGTGTGGGCGTATCAGTGTCAATTTTCCAGCTTCCTTGGACATCAGAAAAACCATTGAAAAGATTGGGTATGTAATGAATATGAATAGGTAAATAATTATATGTATTTATGTGATTTTGTTGCAATTAAAGTCTCACCAACTATACCAATTCTCTCTCTATACATCCATATATTTATTTGTTCCTTAAACTAAATAATAATAATAATAATAAATTATAAATTTAGTTCAACAACTTTCAAAATATTTAATAATTCATCCAACTTTTAATTTTGTATTTAACTCAATATTATGTTAAATAAATTTGATAATATATTTCAAGTTATTAAAAATTATTTATTTATTAATTATGAAATTATATTTTATGTCTAATAAAAGCCTTGTCATGTAGACGGTAAATTCTTAAAAAAATAAAATTTGAAAAAAGATTTATTGAGCACAAAATTGAAAATTCAACACAATTAGAAATTGTAAGAACAAAAAAAAATATAATTTAAATTCTATAATTTAAAACCAAAAAAAAAAAAAGAAAAAAGAGTCAAGGTGGGTTTGATGAAATAGAACTTTAGAAAGAATTTCCTAATAAAAAGAGTATAAAGGCTGGAAATATTTGGAATAGTTGAACCAAATCATTCATCTTTCCAATTGTTAATTGCTCATTAATCTAAGTCATAAAGACATAATGATCCACTGTACAACAAAAGAAAAAGTTAACATCTTTACACAAACAAACATCCAAATTATTATCCTTTGATTTTTTTAGGTTGACCCCTTCTCATAAAACTAACATCACGTTGAAATTTTGAGTGAACTTTGAGAATTTGATGAAATAAGTAAGAATAAGATAATGTTTTAACTTATGTCATCAAATTGATATTCCAATTTGAGAGGAAATGGGTACAAGTGCTTTTTAAATTCCTTTGTTTTTCCCTCTTTCAAATCTGCAAATGGGAAAAATTTTCAAAAAATAAGTCAAAAGTATGTACCGAATCGGTAGAATTTACAACAAATAGATCACTGTTCCACCATTTTTGACCTTCAAAAATTGTCACAACGAGCGTCTTTTTCCCTCCAATCTCTTTCTGCCTTTCTTCTGGGTTTTGTTTTCTCAATGAAGTGCTCGGCGCCGCTCTTCGAGCTCAGAATTCTCTCTCAGTAATCATCTCATACTCTTCATTAATGCTACCCCATGAATTATTTTTCGCTTCCCAACTGTTTGATTACTCCCAATCTTCAAAAAATGTAATGGGGTTGCTCTAATTCCTCTAATTTCTTCTTCTTCAGATCTGCAGGTCACTTGGGGTTGAGCCTAATTTTCTTGAGCTTTTGAAGATTAATCTCAGAGGGTCAATTTCTTCTGGGTTTTTCATTGATTCCCAGATCTGTTTCTGTTCGAATTGAAGAGGAGCAATGGTTGCAGAGCCTTGGATTGTGAAAATGGGGAACCAGGTTAGTGCTAATCTCAAACACGCCCTCCTCGAATCTTCTAAGAACAAGAACTCTAGAAAACCAGAAATCGGTGGCAATACTAAACAAACAATTGGTATTCTCTCTTTTGAAGTTGCTAATGTAATGTCCAAAACGATTTACCTTCACAAGTCCCTGTCTCATTCTGCCATTTCGAAGCTCAAGAACGAGATCTTGAGCTCCGATGGAGTTAAAAACCTTGTTTCCTCTGATGAGGTTCATCTTCTCGAGCTTGTGGTTGCTGAGAAGATTGAGGATTTAAACCGAGTGGCTAATGTGGTTTCTAGGCTTGGGAAGAAGTGTTCTCAACCTGCGCTACAGGGGTTTCAACATGTGTACTTGGATATCATTAATGGAGTTATAAATGTGAAGGAATTGGGGTTTTTAGTCAAGGATATGGAGGGGATGATGAGAAAAATGGAGAGGTACGTGAATGCTACGGCAAATTTGTACACTGAAATGGAGGTTTTGAATGAAATGGAACAAGCTGCAAAGAAGTTTCAGAACAATCAGCATGAAGAAAGTAGAAAGGCGTATGAGCAGAAACTTATATGGCAGAAACAAGATGTGGGGCATCTCAAGGATATTTCTCTTTGGAACCAAACGTATGATAAGGTTGTTGAATTGCTGGCGAGAACTGTTTGTACAGTTTATGCGAGGATTCATTTGGTATTTGGGGACCCTTTTCTGAAGAAGGACGTGAGTGAGAATGGTTCAAGTAATGATGTGAATCATCATGTTCAGATTGGTGCAGAGTCGATGGAATCGAAACGTGCGTCCGTCGAGAGAGGCCGAGGACCAAGACGGGGGTTGAGTTTAAAGTCCCAAATTAGCTCAAGAAAAGGTGAAGTTCAATTGTTTATACCTGATGACTTCAATTTCCCTTGTGGAACAAATCCCGGGAGGCTTCTTATGGATTGCCTTAGTTTAAGTAGTTCAGTTTCCAAGTTGGATGATGAGGATGAGGACAGTTATGTTGACCGTGATGATCGAAGCTGCCAAACCTCCGGTCGTAGCATTAGGAACAGTGGCTCCAGCCAATTCAGTTCTTTCAGTCAGGTGCAGTTCTCTGTTCCATTTGGGGTGGATCAAAGACAAGCAAAAAGTGTGATGTCTAACAGTGGAGGAAACTTCGGCTTCAAGAGTAGGTTATCTGTATATGCCCCAGTTTCAACCATTGGAGGCTCTGCTCTTGCTTTGCATTATGCAAATATCATCATTGTCATAGAAAAGTTACTTCGTTATCCTCATTTAGTTGGTGACGAAGCTCGAGACGATTTGTATCAGATGCTACCAACAAGTTTAAGATCATCCCTGAAAACACATTTGAAGTCTTATGTTAAGAACCTGGCCATATATGATGCTCCTCTTGCCCATGATTGGAAGGAGACTCTCGATGGGATCTTGAGCTGGCTTGCTCCATTGGCACACAACATGATTCGATGGCAAAGTGAGCGCAATTTCGAGCAACATCAGATTGTGACTCGGACAAACGTATTGCTGATCCAAACTTTGTATTTTGCTGATCGCAAGAAGACTGAGGAAGCCATATGTGAGCTTCTTGTTGGATTGAATTACATTTGCCGCTACGAGCATCAGCAAAATGCATTGCTGGATTGTGCAAGTAGTTTCGACTTTGAAGATTGTATGGAGTGGCAGTTACAATGTAAAGATTCTTATCTTACTTGAAGATGATGGTACAGCCTACAGGCGTAGACATTTTTTTCCTTATTACACAGTGCATTTAGAGCAATGATAGTTCAATAGAATTGTGAATACTGAGCAGCTTTAGCACACTGAAAGACATGATTGATGGGGACTCCAATTCGTCACTGTTTGCTGTTGAGAGGTATGAAAGTTCAATCCAGATTACTCAATCGCATCCTTGATGAAATGAAACATTATTTTCCATTTGGAATCTTTATATGCTTTGTTGGATTGAATGCTATTGTTTCAATCATTGGGATTTTTCGTCTTTCTTCTCAACATACATCCCATTGCCTGTGCTGTTTAAAGGTTGACGAAGGTTATATATTACCAACTTATGGCTAGTCATTGATATATTCAGATATGTTAATATTTTCCATAGAGAATTATCTGTAGGGAATCCCTACCCTGATCTCGACGAATTTTAATGGAGAATTCTTGGGGATGGAGAATAAAATAAGGGGTGGGGGCGGGAACAGGGAAGCTATTTCCATCTCTGGCCTGTTCTGTGAAGATCCCTTGATATATCTGATGTCTACACGAGTCTTTTGCATTGCATTTCATAGTCGTAGGGCCACAATATGGTAAAATCATCAGTTTAAGATCATCTTGGTGTTATGTCAGCCGATAAACTGTCTAGATGTTGCATTTCCCAAGTCTGTACATTGTTTACTGTTCTTGGGGCTGCTTTTTGTTTGATCTTGAGCTTGTAGAAACTCGAGTATCTATTGACTACAGCATTTTGTTTTTCAGGTGGAAAATTTCTGTTTTTCTCCATTCAGCAATGAAGCTGAATCTTTCAAATGAAGATGGAAAAAGGGAATTTGGTGCTCAAATCTCCTGATCCCCAACTTGAGCGTTCATGCTTATAGATCATACAGTTAGCTATTTCTCCCCTATTCTGCCCCGTCCCACGATTCAGTTTTCGTTTTTTGATGGTTGTAATTTAAATATAAAACAGTAGCTTGATGTATTTAAATCACAACCATATCAATATCATGCCAAATCAATGGATGAAATATACTTCTTACAAGACATTTCTGCTACACAAGCACTTCTTCCTTCTCTCAAAGTTTCTGTCATTAGTTTTTTGTTGCATATTCCTCTATGTTAGCTACTTAATTATCTATCTGGTCAGTTGAAAACATGTTAAGAGTAATAAATCTATTTCATCTGCAATGTGGTTAATGTTCACAAGATTTACAGGCACCATGTTTACGTATATTCGACCAGGTTTCATTTTTTAGCAGAAAGAAGGATGTTTTCTGAATAAATAGTATGGAAAAAAATGGTCCAAAGTTTCCATAAAGTTGAAATAATGAAGGTGGTGGCATCACAGCTCTGTGCAGCCATAATGGGATAGATGAAGTTGCATTCATTGTGGCCTTAAATATCATTTGCCCATGTAGTTGGGTGCTCATAATGTGCTACCATGTGCACCTTTAATTCATCAAATCTGTTTCAACAATATAAATTTGTCTTTAATACAAGGAAAAAAAAAATCTATTTCATTTCATTTAGTAAGAGATTTCTTTTATTTTTGGTCAATTTTATTTGTATGATTTAATCTCTAAAAGTTGGGAAAATATGGCCTAATATTTGCATGATTGAAAATCAATTAACAGATAAATTAGGGATAAGTGAGAATTAAATTTGGTTGCTTATCGAGTATAACTGAATGAATAAGTCACATATTACCATATTAAATGTTGATAATTCGATATTCTACTCATTGCTAAACTTGATAGCTATTTGGTTCTTGAAAATTAAGTTACAAATTCTCTGTTTTGATTTAGTTCAAAGTGGCTATTGTTCACGGTATCTTAAAAATTAAAATGGGGAAGTTGTAAATATAGCAATCAAACTCAAAGTAATAGTAAATGTAGCACAATGTCAGAATTTGTAGATATAGCAAAATGTAGATCCAACTCTTGGAGACTATCACTAATAGATGGATAGAGTCTATCACGGGTATATTTTACTATATTTACATTTTTTTTAAAAAAAATGTTGCATCCACTTGAATATTAATTAGGCCTACTAAATAGCATGTTGGGTCACTTCATATATTGGGCTACATCTCATTTTGGGCCAGATATCATGGGCTAACTTCGTCTAAAATACATGAAACTCTTCGATACAGATTTCTCCTCTTTATCCTCGTCTTTTCCGGTAAACGAACGGAATCGAGTTTTCTCGCAATTTCTTGCTGTCTGAATTGGATTTGGCCGTCGATCAAATCAAAATTTCTGTTCAATTTCAAATTAATTCTGGCGGAAGAAGAACGCATTTCGTAGAACTGAGCCTGTGATGAGTTACAGAAGGTTCATATCCAAAATCTTCGTCGATGCACAGTTCAGTTGATGTGATTTAACTATTCCACCACATTGTTCAGCTGCAATGCGAACTACATATGATTTGGATCTGAGTAACTCTTTTTTGGTTAAACTGTATATGCTTTCATTAGTGTCTGAAATTCTGATTACGGCCTTCTTTTGTTGTTATTTTCATTAATTAACTCCCTGGAGTTGCTGTGATCTCATATTTCATTGGCTTTTATATGAATTTGGTTCTGATCTTGTGTTATAATTCGAGTATGATTTACGTTTTAGTTCTTAGTGAAGCAATTTGGGACAAAATAGTGTGAAGTAAAGAGTAGATCGTTGTATCAATTTGGGACAAAATAGGATATGGTTTTCGATCTGGTTACATATCCACAACACAGAAGTGTGTGAATCCTATGATGACTTAAAAGGCTACAACTCGATATTAGTTTTCCTGCTGTGGTTTTAAGTTTTCGTCCATATTTTGGATGGTCATTTGTTAGAAAGCATAGTGAAGGTCAAATATAGTCTCAATTCTGGAATTCTGGATGTTAGGGTGTTGTAAGCCCATTATTTCTTCCTCCTTGGTAGCATGGAGTTGAATCTTAAGCCATTTTTTGTTAATTTGTTACATACATGAACTGGTATTGTTCTTGAATTTCAGTATCTCGTTCTTGTACAATTATTCGTATATTGTTTCATTTGAAATAACTGGTATTGTTTTTGTTCATAGGGAGCACCGTTCTTCTAGATCTGCTCTCTTTGATGACCTTGAGGAGGGTGGTCTCAGGACTAGCTCTTCCGTTGAAATTAAAGAGCATGACAATGACAAAGCCCTCCATACTTTGGAAGATAGAATTTCTATTCTCAAGAGGGTAAGTTTTAAGCAGGGAAATGCTTCTTAATTATCAATTTATCTAACTCTGATTTTATTTTATAGTAAAGGTTTTTCTGATTGAACATATTTTATCTTTTTGAAGCAATGAGGATAGGCTCAATTTCATAAGTTGAAGTGACTTTTTCTATGCTGTAATATCTTAGCCATACTTAGTAAACTGTAAACAATCATTTTGGCATTGGGATCCTGTTGCTTTTGTCTCTTTGCTGCATGAGCATCTTAATTTATTATTTTAGATCATTTTGCAATCCAGTGATTCATCCTCTTGTCTCAGATTCTTTAATCATAGAAGATCATGATTAAGAAAAAGGATAGGAAGCTTTTTTCTTTGAGAATTTCTTCTATATTTGTGCATCTTAGCACCTGAATTTGAGTTTGATTATTCTCTCTCTTTCAAGTATGATTATCTGTGTTGCCTGAAAGCTCCATACCGTTGATGCAAAAGACTTCTGTGCTTAAATAGCTCTGGAATGGGCAAACTAATAAATATTGAGTGGTGCAATTAGTTTAGATTAGTGGTAAAAAGAACTCTTGTATACAATAAGTGATTATGGTTATAGGGCTTCAAATTCCCTTGTAATGACTAATGATTAACTTTCTGTTTGTCACTGCCTAAAATGGTAAATTTCAAGGTGTAGAAGTATAGTTGTGGATTAATGCCGTGCAACATGAGGTAGTACTTAACATACCGCTTAGTTTCATGTAGATACCTCCATCATCACTTAGTATACACACCAAGGATTAGGGTTTGCTTAGTACTAACATAAGGATGCTTACAGTTTTCATTTCCAGCTAAAAGGAATTCTGACCCCCTTCCCCCGATTTGTCTTCTTGATCCAGCAGCTCTTGATGTATGTATTGTTTGAAATAGTTGACAGGTGACATTCACGAAGAAGTGGAGAGTCATAATCATTTACTTGACCGAATGGTATGGTATTTCTTCCAGGTTATCTATTTATGTCTGACTGTCTTGTGAGTGGAAAATGATAGGAGCATATTTCTTTATGTGGATTTTATTATAATCAGGGAAATGGCATGGACGCTTCAAGGGGTATAATGTCAAGAACCATGGATCGATTCAAGATGGTAATTGATCTAGCTCTTTTCAGCTTATCTTATTTGGGGTAAATTATGGTTATATACATGCGTTTAATAGAAAGCAAAAAAATGATGAGATAGAGGTGTTTTATAATTCTTTGATGTCCAACAAGGGAGGTTGTTTTTGTAAGTCCCTTGGATTTGGGTTTTCTCATTTGTAATTTCATTCCATCAATAAAATTGTTTCTTATATAAAATAATAATAATTGAAAAAAAGAAAAAAGAGATGGACACGGTGGGAGTGAACTTGCAAAATTTGTCCCATCATTTGTTCCAAAAGCTGAAAGATATGGAAAATCAAGCCCTAAAAATTTGGCAGCATATTCCTTCATCTTGTAAACGTTCTAATTCAAATGTTCATGTTCTACAGGTTTTCGAGCAAAAATCAAAGTGGAGAACTTGTAGACTTGCATTGTATTTTGTATTGTCCTTCCTACTACTCTTCTATCTCATCAGGTAAGGATTCAGCTCAGCGTATCACTTTGTTCCTCTACTCTACATTGCTCTGTGTTCTTGCGTTTAACTTGGTCAGAAAGTCTCCATGCCATCCATGCTCTGTTTGGTTGAGTCTGAATCACTGAACTTATGTAGTCATTAAATCAGACCTTTTTTTTTTTACTTCTAAATTTATCAAAATTTTCATTTACATTGTTATATTAACAGCTTGCCATGATGTTTTAGTGAGTATTTATTGCGGTAATGCTTGCTTGAATGTTCAGTTTTTCTTTTAAATGGAAGGGAATGCAGTTTTGATATCCTTCTGTTTTTTGCATCTCAGTTTTTAGATTCAAATTTCCCCATTTTTGTATATCATTTTTGGTTTCATCTTGAGTTATCTTTTTCATTGGCATTCATTCTATTTGCAGGTTCCTCAGATACTTCATGCAAAATTAAAGGTTTCTATGTTGACTCAACTCGAAGCATCAAATTAGATACGTCGCAGGATTGTTCCGACCTAGCATAGGCCTTGTTTCTACAAGAGAACATTGAAATATATACCATACTTTCCTGCAATACAAGATTTGCCAAATTACACTGCTTTCAATGGGGGAGAGAAACAGGTGGTTTTTTTTTAAAAAAAAAAAAATCACTATTCTTATTTTTTATTGGTTAAAAGCATATCCGTCAGTTTAGAATATATATCTTGATTTCAACCAATATAAATGAATTAAGCTTTTATTTTCAGGCTAGTATAGGACACATTGGGCTGATTTGGATTGCTTTAGAAAAAAATGTTTTTCAATAAATTTATTTTTATTTAAACACTTTTGATAAAAATCGATTAAAATACATTTGAATAGTTATTTTAAGTGGTTTTCAATTTCTTTCAAAATGACTTATTTTTTAAATTAAACACTTGAAAATGTATTTCAAAATCTTATTTAACTTCCCATTTTGAACTACTAAGTGGTTTGAAAGTGGATTTGGTTTATGGATGAACCTCACATGAAAAATGGGGTGTTCAAAATCCATAACCTTCCTATCAAAGGTTTTTATTTTTAATTTTTCAAATGACTAGATTTTGGGTTTATTTTTCATTTTGTCCTAGGTTTTAAAACGTTACATATTTAAATCTTTAAATTTTGAGTTTGATTTCAATTTGGTTCTTGAGTTTCAAAATTTACACTTTTAATTTTGATTTTTCACCAAATATTCATTTTTCATTTTTTTGTGTTAATGTCTATTAATTAATTTTAAAAAGTTAAAAAATTATAATACTTAGTTTCACTATTTTTCATCATTGTTAAAATTAAATTTAAAATTTTACTTTATAATTATTTTAAATTAATTAATAGCAAGTGGATATTTAATGAAAAAATTGGGGTTAAAAATACAAATATTGAAATCTTGGAATATAATTGAAACAAAACTTAAATTCTAAGTGTTAAATTGCAACATTTTGAAACCTATGAAATAAATTGAAACCAAACTTACAACTTAAAGATTAAATAGGTAACATTTTGAAATGTAGGAACCAAATGAACATTAGACCTAAAACCTAGTGATTGAAAAGGTACACCACTCAAAATAAATATATATTTTGTTCTAATCAATCTAAACATGTCCTAAATTAAGGTAGAAATTAGTAAGAAATTATTGTTGTATTTTAAAGACAAGAAACAACAAATAACCTTAAAATTTTCCACCAGAATGTGAAATTCTAACTATTAAATCATAGTTAGAAACTATTACTATCTCAACGATTTTCAAAATTTCACCTTGTACTAATAATAGTACTAGTGTCAAAATAATCAGAGTTTAATTAGCATAAAAGATTGCACTATCAACTTTGATTTTTCCATTAAAAAAAAAATCCCACTAAGTCTGAGTTTCGATTAGAAGTAAAAAATATTACCTTTTCTTTTATTTTATAAAATATTGAGTTAATTTAAAAGTTGGTAGTTGGATTCTGAAATTGCCATTTGTGGAACTGAAAAAGGTAATTGTATGAGGGAGATTGTTGATTTGGAAGTATATAAAATTAGAAAGTTTAGTGATGAGTTGGAATACAATTTTCAAAAAGCTTGCGTGAATTAGTTGAAGTCTCTTTGCCTCAACTTGGTGTTGGCGCCTCCATCTCCATTTGCGTAGGCCCCTTAATAAAACAGATATTATCCCACCCTTTCACACCCACCCCCACCAAAATTTCTATTTTTGTTATTTTCGTCCTTCCTCGCATTTTTATTTTAACAATTTACTAACATAAATTCCAGTATGGATTAGGGGTGTGTAGTTGTCAGTTGGAGTCGATTTTTCGACTAAATCATTATTCAACCGATTATGGTTGCTTCGGTAACTGTTCAAACCAATCTCAATCGTCAAAAAATACAAACAAACTGTCCATTGATTTGGTCGGTGTTATTCTAAACCGATAATTTTTTTATGGATTTGAACAAAATGATTGTCCTCTAAAAGCTTAGGGACTGTAACAAAGATTTTGAATGTTGATAGACCAAAATAAAATAAATTTAAAGGTTTAAGTCATGTTTGGTAATCATTTTGTTTTTTTTTTGTTTTTTTTTTTTTAAATTAAGCCTATATCATCTACATTTCTTACCATGATTTGCATTTTATTTAAGTATAATGGTTGAATTCTTAGCCAAATTCTAAAAACAAAAACAACTTTTTAAAAATTATTTTTTTTAGTCCTAAAATTTGGCTTGATTGTTTAAATTATTAGTGAAAAGTAGATAACAAATGAAAAAATTTGAAGGTAAAAGTAGTGTTCCTTACTTTTCAAAAAGAAAAATAAAAAACAAAATAGTTATCCAACAGACTTTAAATGTCAAAACAAATATTTTGAATTCAAGGACAAAAATAAAACAAATTTGAAAGTTAGAAGATTTATACCAATCGGCCTTTCTTTCGTTTAAATTTTAATATAGCTTGCTTTTTAAAAGTTTTAATAAGTATATTTAATTTTGGTTTTATTTTAATTCCTTACATTTTGAAAGTCTTAATCTAGTCCTAAATAGTATGGTTAAACCTCACAAAATTGTTCCCAAATCTTTTTTTTTTTTTTCTCTTGAAGTGTTAGCAAAACACATTTTGCTAAACTCATGATATTTGTAATAATTTGAACTTTTCTTTTATTACGATTCAATTATATAATATTTATATAAATGTAATTAACGACTTAAGTTAACTTTCATTATTTTTTCCAAAATAATAATAATAATAATAACTCTCATTATAAGGATTTATATGGATGAACTTATTAAATACTTAAAAAAGTATTTTCTAAATGACATTTACAAGTAGTTATAAGTCAAAAATTTAAATAGGTCCTAAATTAATTTGTGATAAGATGAGTAACATGTTTTGAAATACAAGATATTTAATATTGTAATACGATAAATCAACAAGATTTATCTTAAAAAAGTGTATTGTATTTGATATAGAAGAAATGCGACAGGTTCATATATATATATATATATGCACTTATATGCATCCGGGACATCATCTATTTTTTGTGTATCTTACCAAATTATCCAATTATAACTTGTCATGAGACAATTTTTTTAATTTTTTTTTAAAAATATTTTAATATTTTTTATGTGAATGATAAGAACGGATGCACAATGATGGATGCATATTGAGATATACCCAAATATTGTCCATATACATATATGTGCGCCTTAGAAACGAGTTTATTAATTAAAAAAAATTATAATATCATTTAGAAATGGTGACAAAAAGAACTTACAAGCGTCAACATGAATATAAAAATCTAATTTAAAAATGGAATAAAGTATTGAGAGAGAAGAACAATTAAAATATAGTATCTTGTTGTGTTCATAAAATATATTTTAAATAATTAGTTTGATTCATGCTTTTTTATAGTAAAGGTGTTGTCCAAATTAGGTAAATGACACAATATGTGTTAAAATATTACATGTCATTTGTTGGTTTATTTTTAGTTCAAACAAGAATAATGTGGGACGGTAACATTTTTTTTCTTTGTTGAAATTATATGTTAGAAGTTAAAACACATTTAAATTGTAAGACGTCTAATTTGACGATTGATAATGTGTTAATTGATTATTAGACTTGCAACCATTTTTCTATTAAGCAAATAAGTCTTTAGTGTTCTATAACAATTTCATTTGAAAAGTCATTTACGCGTAAAATCTTGTCAAATGAATAAAACGTATGAATTTTAAAATGTCGTGAAGCACAATTTTTTTTTTTTTTAATCTTGAATAAGAAATTGATTTTCAATGGGAACTTAAATCCTTTCTCAAAATATTAGGATAAGGGTCGCTTGTTTATAAAGTTCATCCATTATACCAACAAATGATGGTTAATATATAACATCAAATTCAAAAGTTACATCAAATCAAACCTAATTAATAGTTTTTTTTTTTTTTTGATGCTTTGATATTACATACTCTTCTATTTGAATAGAATTTGATATGTTATTTTAAGGTATATTATTGTATTCATAATTATGAACTTACAATATTATTAAATATTTTTTTATGACAAATAATGAAGGATAATAGAATGAAAAAATATAAGAGTATGATGAAACTTTTATTTTAATTAGTAGTTTCATCCAATATCTCCAAAGTTATAGAAAATTATGAGAAATTGTTTTGTAATATAAATTCATTTTTTAAGTAGAAATTGAGGGTAGGAGATTTCAACTATAGATCTTTTAATCTTTAAAAAATATATAAGTGTCATTTAAATTGAACGAGGTAAAATTTTAAATTCATAATTATTAGGAAGCAATCACAATAATAATAAGAGTCACTAAATAATTTTGTCAAATTATTGAACGAAAAATTGGAGACGAAATATGTTTAATCCGTGTCATACTTGGAAATGGAACTTGCCGTTTCCGTACAATTTTTTTGTGTATAAATAACGTCTTACCCTTTCCCAATCTAAATGTTATTATTATTATTATTTGTCTCTCTCTCAATTTTTGTAAATGGTTTTGATTTTTTCTCAATGCTTTAAATTTTGAATTTCGGTCCATTTATTTTTACAATTAGCTCCCAGTATTTTTTTTTAAATTTATCCCACTTGCAAATTTTCCGCTAAATCTGGCTAATTCTAATCCGTGGTGGACCAGTCGGGTGGCCTTTCCGGCCACCGGCCCCGGCCCGATATCAACCACCCTCGACGGCAGCAGAAGAGATCAAGGTGACGAAGAAGACGAGCCAAAGGGAGGCGGCGTGGTGGTAGGAAACCGCCGATCGAGAGGGCGGCCACAAGGATCAAAAAACAAACCAAAATCTCCAATCATCGTCACACGCGACAGCCCACACGCGCTTCGCACGCACGTGATCGAGATCGTCGGAGGAGCCGATGTCGCCGACAGCATAAACCAATTCTCCAACCGCCAACAACGTGGGGTTTGTGTTCTCAGCGGCAGGGGTACAGTTGTCGACGTAACTCTCCGGCAATCCGCCGCTTCGGCCGCCGTGATCCAACTCCACGGCCGGTTCGAGATTCTATCTCTGAGTGGGTCATTTCTTCCCGGCCGAGCCCCTCCCGGTTCGACCGGGCTGACCGTGTACATGGCTGGCGGGCAGGGGCAGGTGATTGGAGGGACGGTGGTGGGCCCACTATTGGCGGCTGGGCCTATAATTTTGATAGCAGCTACTTTTGCTAATGCAACTTATGAGAGATTGCCTTTACAAGACGACCTTAATTATCAAGAAAAAGAGGTTTCTCCGGCCACCACGTGCGGCGGAGAAGTGGAGGAGCCGCCACCGTATCCTCGGATGGCAACTTCAATTTACGACTTGGTTGCACCAAATAATCATCAAGGAATTGATGGTTATGCTTGGGCTCATGAGAAACCATCTCTTGTTTAATTTTCACTATTACTATATTATGTTTGTAATTTTTCCTATTAATTTTTATGGTTGTTTTTATTTTTTAAATTTTAAAAATATTTAAGATAATCTCTCTACTCCGATATATTAATATAATCAACGTTACTATTGTACCATAAAAAATTAATTAAAAAATAAGCAACAAAATGTCGTTAATGCAAATATAAAAGAGTAGACGGTCAAAAAATATGATAGTGAAACTAAAAGTCTCAAATCGATTAGACAAAAAAATATTAAGAAAATATAAAATATGAACAATAAAGTTTCTTAGCATTTATGACCTAATTTTTAAATAAAACCAAAAGTAAAATGATGGTATTTAAAGTCCAAAGTAAAAATATTGAACATGGGTATGTTCTTCTTTCTCCTTTATTTCATGGAAGTTGTGATTAGGTTTTGTCCATGAAACTCTATGTTTGTTTGCTATTAAAAAATAACATTAAAAAAGACTATGATTTGTCTTTAACTCATATATACAACAAATAATTGGAAATGAATCACAAATCATAAAGTACACACATTTTAATTTATACTTTTTTCCCCAACAGAATGAAGTAAAATAAAACCAACATCAAACACAATCCTCCAACTAATTACTATTTCAGTGATCAATATTCAGTATTTCCTTTTTAATTTGCAATTTTTATAAAAAAAAATAATTTAAAGAATGAAGATTATATTAATTTAAAATATGAAATATTAGTCTACTATGATTTTTTTCTCTGTCGATGATTTTTTTTTCTGACATAATAAAAAATATCGGTAGATCCAATTTCTACCGACGTATTTACTATGTATGAACACATCTTCATTTCTACCGACGAACACATATATGTGGACAGATAGTTGAATGATCTTAGTAGAATATATTATTTTGAATTTCTATTAATGGATGACAAAAATATTATTATCTATCGACATAAGCCATGTGAATAGAAATCTTATAAATCTACACATTTAAACTTCTGTAGACGTATGTTGTGTAGGTAGAAATTTTCTACAGACACATGTTGAAGAGCTAACCATAATTATCTCACACCTCTTCTATATATATATATATATATAAATGAAAATCTGAAATAAAAAAAAACGACTTTAGTATCATTCTGTATTTTATTTTTAAATATCAGCTTTTCTAATGACTAATTAAAACCATTCTATTATTTTTAATTATTATTTTTGCTGGTTTTAGAAATAATTTTATTGAGGAAAGGAGAGAGAAGCAAAACTGAAAATTGTTTTATCCCCCTCCACTTATTTCACCTTTTTGGTGTCTGAACATTTCTTTTTATCATTATCTGCATGCATACATACATACATACATATATATATATATGACAAATTGTCGGAAAAATATATAGTAGATTAGAAATTTGCGTAATAACATATATTTTGTCTTTTCAAATTTTTTAAAAATTATTATATAGAAGTGTGATTTTTCATATTGTATTTAATTATATTTATTATTGCATTTGAATTTAAGTTTGATTTGGATCAATACTATGTTATTAGAAAAAAAATCAATTGTATAATATTTCCAAATACATATTCATTTTATGCTAATTATACAAAAAAAAAAAAAAAAAAAAGGATCTATTAACTACTGAAACTTTTCCATGATATCTGCAAACAAATCATAATTAATCAATAGTGTTATAAAATCAACTTAGAAAGAAATGACATTGATTGAAAAGGGGGTGTCTCTTCTTCTCCTACTTGCAGCCCTCCATTATTATTAGTTACTATTGAAAATTTGACATAGTTTCTTCAAGTTGTTTTGAAGTGCCTTCAAACTATAACTACAAAAGGTAAGCATTAATAATTGAAATAAAACTATTGCCTTGTGATGTGGACAAAAGATGTAGTAGTCATCGGACATTTTTAACACCTTCTATATCAATTATCACATGTATTCTTTAAGGTCATTTGATCTTAGGCAAAAATATAAATGAAGTAAGAAAGAGAGAAAAAATGTGAATCTTTGAATAATATTTAATGAACAAGCATTATTTATACTAGTTGAACCATGCTGATGTAGTGAATATTAAATCATCTTAATCAATCTAAAATTTTAATTGTACTAGAGATTTCATTTGTTGGCTTCATATTTTTCTACAGATGTCTCAAAAATAGTCTTAACATCGGTTTCATCTACTATTTTCTTTTATTAAGGCACAACTTATTTTCTCCAAATTGGGAGTTGTTTCCTTTTTTGGATTCTTTTATTTTTGAAGCGAGCCGTTTTTGTTAATCAATCAAGACAACTTTTTATTCTATGGCCATTGTGTGTATCGTGGTGTTCTTGCTTACATCCGTTGATTGCAACATATTGAAGATAATCACGATCTTAAAGGGAGCCTAAATACACTTGAGAGTGAGTCTCACATCTAAGGAGAGCCTAGGTGATTAGTGAGTTAAGCTCTACATGAGTCATTGTAGTGATCATGTATTATAGATAATTACTATGTTGTAAACTGCTTAACTCTTTAATATTAGTGGATTATCTTTCCTGGGTATACTACCCCCCAGACGTAGGTGGTTTATTGTGAGTGAGTGATGAACTCTTTAATATTAAAGGGGTGGTTTAATATTAATGAGGATCATGAAGGATCTGATAGAGAGTCTGAGGATATTCTTACTGAATCAATTTCTTTGCTTTCAAAACAATTCAACCGTGTTCTCAAATGATTAGAAAGAAGTCTAGCAATTTCAATGCTAAAAACAATAAATCTGGTGGTTCTTTTCCTCCTAAGCAAGTCAAGATCCAAAGTAATAAGAAGGACATTAACAAGTCTAGTCTGATAAACCACATGCTTCTAGAGCTACTTGATTAGCTACGGTACCGGGTGCATTACCCCAAGGGTGCCCCAAAGTTCCTCCATTGAATTGTAGTACATAATCATCTCCAAAAATCTCGGTTAGAGTAGGCATATGCCAAACATGAATACCACCGGAAGTCACTGGGATCATTCAAGTGCATGGAGTGTAAAGGTTATGGTCATTTTCAAGCAGCATGTCTTAACTTCTTTAGAAAACAAGGCAAAAGTTATGTTTTAATGCCCTTTCTGATGATGAGTCTGAAGTCAGCAGTGACTCAGAGGAGGATGTTAAAGCGCTTTCAGTAACATCTCATCTGACTCATTTTCTTGTGAGATTTCAGAGTATGATGCGTATGCAGAAGATGTTCAGGACACGGTAAATCATGTACCTATAGATCCTTTTTATCAAGCTCTTTTTATTAAATGGCAGAATGATCAGAAGGCACTTGATGTGCAAAAATAAAGAATTGAAACCTTGATGTTCGATAACCAAAGACTTATGACAACCATTGTAGATTTAAAGTGTGAACTTTCTCAAGTTAGAGCTGAAAAGGACCCAATGTGCAAAAATGTTAGAATGTTGAACATAGGTACTGAGTCCTAAGAGAAAATTTTGACAAAAGGAAAGATAGCTGGTGATAACACTGGACTTAGATTTCCTAAAACTCGGAATCAACATAATAAACAGCCTCAGTACAAAGGGAAGAAAAAGATTGAATTTGTTAGAGCTAACGATCTACAATTTTATGGTCTTAAAGACACATCTAGCAAATCGGTATGGGAAGCCAATAAAGTGTACAAAACAAGACAGATTTGTCACTACTGTGGAAGAATGGGTCATAAACGACCTTTTGTTATCAATTGTTGAGTTGTCTTCACAGATCCTCAAACTTTAGACATGTTTCTCACTTCCCTCGAAACAGTGTTCAAAGGAAATCGAAAGTCAAGTAGGTTTGGAGGGTTAAAATTGTCCAAAATACTTGCAACATTGTTCTCACTTTCCTCAAATCCCTAGCTAAAGAAGACTGGTACTTTGATAGTGGGAGTTCTCGTCGCATGACTGGTGACAAAAAATATTTATCTAAACTAAAATCAGTAAGCTCGGAGAAGGTGACTTTTGGAGACAGTGCTTGTGGCAAGATCATTGGGAAATGAAAACTAAATTATCTAGGTTTTTCATCATTGAATGATGTAATGTTGGTTGAAGGGCTTACTGCCAATCTAATTAGTATTGATTAGCTATGTGATCAAAGGCTGAATGTTAGCTCTTCTAAAGACAAATGTGTTGTCACAGATGATGTTAAAGCTCTTGTCATGACATGGCTCATTCGAAAAGTGTTTCAGAAATACCTTACGAGTTATGTAGAGGACATAAAGGGAGTTTACATCTCTTCAGGATTTGAGGATGTCCAGAACATGTACTAGCACATAACCCAAAGAAATTGGAACGCCGTTCGAAAGTATGTCTATTTGTAGACTACCCCAAAAAGACAAAAGGTGGTCTATTTTACGATCCTCAAGATGACACAGTATTTGGTTCGACTAATACAACATTTTTAGAGGAAGGCCACATAAAGAATCATCAACCTCGAAGTAAGCTAGTACTAAATGAAATGTCCACAAAAGCTACAAACAAATCAACAATGGTTGTTGACCAAGCTGGTCTTTCAACAAAAGTTGTTGATGAAACTGGTACTTTACATCCTTCTCAATAGTTGAGAGTGCCCCGACATAGTGGGAGGGTTATTCAACAGCATGACCGTTACATGGGTTTGATAGAAACTCAGGTAATCATACCTGATGATGGTTTATAGGATCCATTAACCTTTAAACAGACAATAGAAGATGTGGATAGAGATCAACAGATAGAAGCCATTGACCTCGAAATGAAGTCTATGTACTTCAATTCAGTCTGGGAACTTATAGATCAACCAGAAGAAGTAAAATCTATTGGTTGAAAATGGATTTACAAGAGAAAACGAGACCAAGCTGATAAGGTACAGACCTACAAAGCTAGACTCATAGCAAAAAGGATTTACCTAAAAAAAAAAGAGGTAGACTATGAAGAAACCTTCTCTCCAATTGCCATGATCAAGCTAATTAGAATACTCTTATCCATTGATGCATTTTATGAATAATAAATATTGCAAATGGATGTCAAGACATCCTTTCTAAATGGTTATCTTGAAGAGAGTACCTATATGTCTCAATCAGAGGAGTTTATGGAATATGTCTCAACCAGAGAAGTTTATGGAATAGAGTCAAGAGCAAAAGGCTTGCAAGCTTAAAAGATCCATTTATGGGTTAAAACAAACATCTCAATCCTGGAATATGAGATTTTACACTGCGATCAAATCCTATGGTTTTGAACAAAACGTTGACGAACCTTGTGTTTACAAGAAGATTGTCAACAAGACTGTAGCTTTTCTGATTTTATATGTTGGTGATATTTTACTCATTGGAAATGAAGTAGAATTCCTAGCTGATGTTAAGAGTTGACTGGCTTCTCAATTCCAAATGAAAGATTTGGGAGATGCACAATATGTTCTTGGAATCCAAATAGTTCGGAATCGTAAGAATATAACACTAGCATTATCTCAGGCATCTTATATAGACAAGATGTTGTCTAGATATAAAATGCAAAATTCTAAGAGAGGCATGTTACCTTTCAGGCATGGAATTTATTTGTCTAAGGAACAATGTCTTAAAACACCTCAAGAAGTTGAGGTTATGAAACGAATTCCCGATGCATCTGCAGTTGGAAGTTTAATGTATGTCATGTTGCGTACACGGCCCGACATATGCTATGCAATTGGAATAGTTAACAGATATCAGTCCAATCCTGGATATGATCATTAGACTGCCATTAAGAACATCCTCAAGTATCTTTGGAGAATGAGGGACTATATGCTCGTGCATGGTACTGAGGATTTGATCCTTACAGGACACATTAATTCTGGTTTTCAGATCGATATGAATTCCAGGAAATCAACTTCGGGATCAGTATTCACTCCGAATAGAGGAGTTATAGTATGAAGGAGTATAAAACAAAGTTGTATTGCTGACTCCACCATGGAAGCGGAGTATGTAGCTGGATATGAAGTAGTTGAGGAAGTAGTATGACTTAGAAAGTTCTTGACCGATGTGGAAGTGGAGCCAAGGGAACAGTATGGCTTAGAAAGTTCTTGACTGATTTAGAAGTGGTTTCAAATATCTATCAGTCACCCTCTATTGTGATAACAGTGGAACAATTGCAAATTCCAAAGAATCAAGAAGCCATAAACGTGGGAAGCACATCGAGCGCAAGTACCATCTTATAAGGGAGATCATACATCGAGGAGACGTGATCGTTACATAGATAGCTTCAAAAGACCCTCACAGCTAAAGTGTTTCACAGTCACCTAATCGGACTAGGACTACGAGACAAATAAATCTAGAGAAAGTGGGAGAATTAATGGATATCTGATGCCCTAGTTTATTATATTTATTCTCTCATACCCAACATTTTATGTATTTGTAAATATGTAAACCCACTGGAGTTTTAGTCAAGTGGTAGTTTGTTGGGGTTTATATCCTAAAACTTGTGGTTTGTAAACAATAAACTAATTTTGTTATCGATAAAGATGTTATTAAGGTTTATTAAATAAATGTTATTAAATGTATGAATTGCTCATTTATTTTTAGAAAGAACCTAAATCCAATAAACTAAGATCCTTGGTTATTACATAAGTACTTGGAGTTTAGGTGGAGACATAAGAATGAATCAAATTTGAACAGATAGGCAAAACGGTCTATATTATATAGACAAGGCTGAGTACCTTATTTTGGAAACATTATCAGATGCGACCCACTTTGTATTTAGTACAAACGATGTGATCTTGAATCGTTCATGTGGAGACATGCGAGTGGAGGCGTCTTGTGCAAAGAGTTTGTATAAGACTGGACCAAGAAATAAGTCGTTTTTACTTTATAATGTTGTTTACTTTTTAAGACTGACTATTTCAAAGCGATGACCTAGGTAACATTACCTTAATCCTAAGCTAACTATGAACTTCTGTTTATTCGAGATTATCTTTAGATTTTCTAGGTGAGGCTTGATCCAACAACGCCGGCTCAATAAACCCCTCATTTCAAGGGTAGGACTAGGTAGATAGTTGGGGATATAGGGTGCAAGATGGATTTCGCTCCTATCCGCTTTTAAGAATAGTAGAGAGGTTGTTCCCTTTAGTGCTGACTCCGGATCTTGAACAAGGGGCCCCACCCTCTCATTAGCCCAAGAGGGACTCAGTTTGGTGATTGGATTACAAACCAATTTTCATTAAAGGATCAGTGGAACTTAAGGAGTAAGATGTAATCTCGGGAGTAAAACAGCTTTTGACCCAGCCGATATTACGAACAACCTATGAAGGGTTGACTTACTAATTATGGTTAAATCAAGTGGACAAAAATATATCTACAGTGAGCAGAGTACAACTATTGGGCTTTAGTGGAGTGACTCGGTAGTTAAGGAATGTTGATTAATTCGGTTAAAAAAGTTTAGCCAATTAATCTCGTATCGTTGGAGCTCATGATCTGTAGGTCTTTTAGATCTCCTTACTTACTCAAAAACAGATCAAACCTTATAATAACATGATGAGAGAATTTGAAACGTTCAAATTTAATTTAAGGGAATTATTAATTATATACGATATAATTAAATGTTTAATTATCGAATTAAACGAAATTGGAGAATGAGATAATATTTAAATGTGATTTAAATATTAATTACGTGAATAAAGATTCATGTTAGTAGAATTGTTGGTTTAATAATTTAATAATGGATATTAAATTATTTTTATTAATTATTTAAATAAACTTTGTTTAAAATTAATTGTTTGAATTATTTTTATTAAAATTGAACATTTGAATTTTATGAAAATTCAAATATTTAAATCAATTTTGTTTTAATTTGATTTTGAAAAATTAAATTAAAAACTAAAAATTGATCAAGTGGGTTTTTCCCACTTAATCCACCTAAATATCCACTCAAATTAGAAGTGGTTTTGGTATCAAACTATGGTGAGTTTGGAGTGCATGTTGAATTTGATAAATCAAATTCATTTTAGTTGAAAGAGACGACATGCAATTGATGAAGTTCTGAGTTTTGCTTCTTCAACCCTTCAACACCAAAAACCAGATTTTTTATCTAATACTCCCTTCAATTATAGTTCATTTTGGATCCCACAATCCAATCTAAGATTCTAGAGGATAGTAGGGAAGATCAAGTGGTGGTCTACAAGGTGTAGTAAAGGAAATTCGAGCTAGAATTTAAGATTTGAAGAGTTCAACAAAGGTATATTTCATAAACCCTATTTTTTTTTTTAAATATGAACATGCTTGCTTGATTGCTAAAATTAACGAAATTAGAGTGCTTAAAATTCAAATTGCTTTTACATGTTGATTGTCAACACCAACAGTTTTCAGGTTCCACCTCTATGGAAGAAGAAGAAGAATCTAGTGTTGTTCCTCTTGTCAACTCAAAGTCTCTAACAACTCATTTGACATGACAATTGACATTATTTCTAAAACTTCAGTGGTAGAAGATAAGCTTGATTCTGAAGAGGCTAAAACGAGTAATAGACATCCTTCTAGTAGGATTTGTAAGAATCATCCCCCTAGCAATATCATTGATAATCTTGAAGAAGGGGTGACTACCAGAAAGAAAAACAAAGTTGATTACCTGGAGATGATCAATAATATTTACTTCACCTCTCCTGTTGAGCCAAAAAGTGTCAAAGAAGCTCTTGAGGATGAGTGTTGGGTCAATGCATGTAAGAAGAGCTTGGACAATTTGTGAGAAATGATGTCTAGACTCTTGTTCCCAAGCCATAATTTGTGAATGTAAATGACACAAAGTAGATTTTCAAGAACAAGATTGATGAGAATGACAATGTCACTAGAAATAAAGCCAAGTTAGTGGCACAAGAGTATACTCAAATCGAAGGTATGGATATTGATGAAACCTTTGCTTTCGTTGCAAGACTTGAAGCCATCAGACTATTGCTTGGTATTTCTTACCTTCTAAAATTCAAATTATATCAAATGGATGTTACAAGTGCTTTCCTGAATAGTTATCTAAAAATGGAAATGTATGTAGCTCAACCTAAAGGACTCGTAGATCCTTCTCATCCTAATTATATGTATAAACTCAACAAGACTCTTTATGGACTCAAACAGGCACCCAGAGTCTGGTATGAAAGTTTAACTCAATTTCTTACAATGGTACAGGCGAGGAAGAGTTGATAAAACTCTATTTGTGAAGAAATCTCATGAGAATTTTGCAATTGTCCAAATTTATGTTGATGACATTGTTTTCAGAGGAATATCATAGGAGATGGTTGAGAACTTTGTGAAATAAACGCAACAAGAATTCAAGATGAACATGGTAGGGGAGCTGTCTTATTTTTTGAGATTTCAGATTAAACAATTGAAAAAGGAAATTTTTATTTCTCAAAGCAAATATGTCAAGAATTTAGTAAAGAAATTTGGTCTTGAAAATGCCAGTGTTAAAAGAACTCTTGCTCCAACTCATGTGGAAATAACAAAAGACTCTGATGAAACTCAAGTTGATGAGAGTCTCTACAGAAGCATCATCAAGAGCTTGCTCTATTTAATTACCAGCAGACCTGACATTGCTTTTGCTGTTGATGTGTTTACAAGATATCTATCTAATGGTTGTTTGATTGCTATTCGATATTGAATGTTTTTTTATTGTCAATGATACCAATTGTTATCTGATTACTACATAATACTGGTTGTCAATGATATAGATTGCTATATGATAATGGTTGTCAAATTGCCAATGATACTAATTCTTACAATTACAACAATCAAGTAAGGCAGTTGATTAAGGCCATTGATTTGGAAATGAAAAAAAGGAAATGTAGAGGAAAAATCTAAAATTCACCGAAGAAGAAAAGGGCAAATAAATATTTTTTTTTTAAAAAAAAACCAATATAGATATGTTTTGATTCCATTCACTAAAAATGGGAAAGCTGGAAATTACCCCAAAATCAGAGTCAAGATTTTAGTTTTAGTTCTTTAAAAACAAAACCCATACACCAGAAAAGAAAAAGAAAATTATATTTATACATATATATATAATTTTAAAATGGTAAATAAAATACCTCATTTTTTTCTTTATTTGATAAAAATATAATTTCATAACCTAAAAGAAAAGTAATAGAGTTTAAAATGGATAAAGAAAGGTTAAGTAATAGAGAAATATAATAATAAAAAAAACATATCATCTACAGAAATCAAAGATGCAAAAATCAAAGAGGTAGACTTAGGTTTAATTGAATGTAATTTTGGAATAAGATAAAAATTTGAAATCAAACTTTCCTCTAACGTGATTTTAGTTTTCAATATTGCCATAGTTGAAAATTTTGAAAATTCGATGACATGGTTGCTAAATCCTATATTTAATTTGATACTCATTGCAATTTTTCTAAAAAAAATATATAAGCCAAATGGGGAGTTTGTTGGAGATTTCATTTGTTGGCTTCATATTTTTTGAAAGTATTGGTTTCTGCAGATGTCTAAAAAATAATCTTAACATCAGTTTCAGACAACATATTATTTCCCTGCAGAATATTTTGTTTCCTAGTCTAGAAATATCCATCAAATTCGTTTTGTCTGATATTTTCCTTTATTGAGGCACAATTTATTTTTTTCCATATTGTGAGTTGTTTTCTTTCATGGATTTGTTTATAAAAGAAGTATTATGTTGATTTTTGAAGCGAGTTGTTTTTGTTTGCCGCTTTTGTTAATCAAGCAAGACGAGTTTTTGGTCTACAACCATTATATGTATCCTGGTGTTCTTGTTTGTTGCTTACTACTCCGCCGTGCAATTTCTTAATCCATTGATTGCAATACATTGAAGATAATCATGGTCTTAGGGAGAGCCTAAACTCTTGCTACTGAAGAAAGGATTCTTAGTCTTAGTGGGAGCCTAAGAGCTAATATCGAAAGAGAAGTTCAACATCTTAGAAGGATCCTAAAAATCATCAATCAAGGGAGTTCGCTGACTTAATGAAAGATATCAACATGAGAGGAGTCTTATTCATCATCGAAAGTTGAGGTAATTAATACTAATATTATCAAACTTAGGGGGAGCCTAAGTACACCTAAGAGGAAGTCTCACATATAGGGGGAGCCTAGATGGTCAGTGAATTGAGCTCTACGCAAGTCACTGTAGTGGTCATGTATTACAGATAAGTACTATGCTGTAAACTGCTTAACTCTTTAAGATCAACGGATTATCTTTCCTGGGCACACTGCTCCCCAGACGTAGGTGGTTTATCGCCGAATTGGGTTACCAGCTCCTGTGTTCATTTACTTATCTTTCTTTTGTTAGTATTCTGATGTTACAATACTTATCAGTACTTTTTGTTTAACATCAAATTTACGAGTGACAAGTCATCCTAACGTTTTTTTTTCAAATTGGTTGATTAATTTAACATGTTATCAAAGCAAGAAGGTCTTATAATATCATTTCTTCTCCAATAATTTTGATTTCCACTTATTAGACACATTTTAAAATTTTCACATTCACAAATGGGGAAGAGATTAGAAATATTGATATAATTAAATCTACCATAATCAATTCGGTTAATTAAGTTTTTGAAATAATAGGTGATCTTAACACACCTAACTCTCTAAAGTTGAGAGAGATGAAAAATTAATTGTGTTGAAAAAAAAGTATGTTATATGTCAATGCAATACATTAGGTTAAGTACTAAAATACCCTTCAATGAAAAGTTGGGCATATTTGGCTTACTAAAAAGAGAGAGTTTTTGTCCCCTTTCATCAAAATTAGACAAGCACCAAAGTTGAAAGTCATGTTGGAGAGTGGAGCCACATATTTGAGGTGTCTTGTGACAATATTAAAAATAGACAAAGACCCTTAATTTTCGGTACGAAGAGGAAAAAACGACACAAGCAAGAAAAAAGTTCCTACATACTTTGAGGGCAAAAATATAGAGACATAATTTGACTTCATATCCATATAAAAAAAAAAAAAAAAAAAAAAAATTTGAAATTTCCAAAACTCTCCAACTAATCCATAAAAATAGGAAAAGTTCAAAATATCTATTAATATATTACTAACATATAACCTACCAAAGTGAGTTGAGTGTAATGATAACTAGCATGATCTTCTTTAAAGGTTGAAAATTTTAGAAATTCATCTCCTATCTTCGTAGTTCGTTATTGTACTAAAACGTAACTCAAAGATAATTGACATGTATTCTCTTTCTTTAAATTGAAGAATCAAAATTTGAATCTCCACATTGTGTCCTAAGAGATTTTTACTCCATTGGCATTTTTAAAACGTTCATGAAAGATCAAAGAGTTAATATTAAAGGATCCCTTTGATAACAATTTGGTTTTTATTTTTAGTTTTGAAAATTAAGCCTATAAACATCTCTTTCACCTCTAAATTTCTAAATTTTTCACTATCTACATATTTTTTTTTTTTACAAAGGTATTGTAATTAAAGTGTGGGATAGGAGAATCAAACCTCTGACTTCGAAGTTGATAGTACAAGCACTATGCTAGTTGAGCTACGCTCATGTTGGCTATTATCTACTTTTTATCCATGTTTTCAAAAACCAAGTCAACATTTGAAAAATAAAAAAAGTATTTTTTAAAAACTTGTTTTTGTTTTTGGAATTTGGCTAAGAATTCAGCTCTTCTACCTAAATTTGATGTAAATAATAGTAAAGAAAATGTGAAAATATGTTTAATTTTAAAAAAAAAACAAAAAATGAAATGATTATTAGACGGTATAAAAAGTAACCATGTATTTTAATCCACAAGTCAAGTTCTAGGGTATATTTTATAGTTTAAGTCTCTACTCTATATACTTGACACAAATACAATTATAAATTTAATGATTATTCTTGGTTGTAAACATAAATGGAAAAAGTGGGCCCTCATTAAGATTGATGGAGAAGCCATTATGAATTATTCGTTTGTTTAATCAATCTACAAAACCACAGTTTAGTTGGATTTGGATTCTTTTTTATTCTATTTTTTTTCCCAATTTGGTGGGTAAAAAAATCATTAATTTAAGTCCTATTGGATAATCATTTCGTTTTTTTAAAAATTAAGCCTATTTTCTTTCAATTTTTTACAATGATTTGCCTTGTTTTTTAAGTATAATAATTGAATTCTTAATAAAATTTAAAAAACAAAAACAAGTTTTTAAAAGCCACTTTTTTTTTTCAAAATTTGGTTTAGCTTTTTAAATTATTGGTAAAAAAAAATAGATAACAACAGAAGAAATTTGAAAATGAAAATAATGTTTATAGATTTAATTTTTTTTTTTAAAAAAACAAAAAATCGAATGATTATCAAACAAACATGATTGATTAAATTGGGAAAGAAAAAGAATCCACCAAACCTCCCATGATCATTTTTGTTATTGAAAGCACCACTCACAATTTATCTCTTTGAATTAATTCATTCAAGTGGGGAAAGAAGAAGCTTTTTGGCCATTGATGGGACACCATCTTAACAAAATTTCTCTCTCTTTTATATGGAAGTAAAAATGCCAACTTGAAGAAGAAGATAAGGAAAACTATGGAAGATGGGTTAATTCAAAGCAAATTAAAGTGAACCCTAGAATGTGGTTGGTGTTCCATGTGCAATGTATCCAAATTTCCCTTTAATTATAAACCCTAAAAACCATTCTCAAAATACATCTAACCTATAATTAGGTATATTGTTTGAACTATCTAATTAACTCTATATTTACACACTTGTTATATATATATATATATATCATAAATCAAGATATTTTCTATCTTGTAACGATTGTGAGACTATATGACAGTCATTAAATTAGATTGAATTAAATTTAGTTTTTCCCAATTATTATTTTTTTAAAAGAGAATTTTTCTAATTATCAATTAGATATTTTTAAAAATTATAAATGAATTTAGAAGTGTCAGGGACTATATGTATAATTTTAGTTTAACTATATGTTCATTGGGGGCCCAACATGAGATGGTATATCCCCATATATTATATCATCTCAGTGTTTTGAGGCTCATTATCTTATCTCACCGAATTTAATTGTCTGTGGGCCCATTTTCGGAACGTGTTTCGTATCTCACCATCATTTTCCTTCTGTGTATCGTATATCATCTCAGTGTTTGAATATACTCGATCATACTCAAGCAGAACTCCCCATACATCAGAACTCCTCACATCCTATATCATCTCAATACCCCAAACTGCCCCTACCTTTTAGTGTTGGGTTGTCTAATGATCCGTTATTATACTTGAAAAAAAAAAGAGAACTTTCTACATGATCCTTAAACTTAAGACACAAATAATCAGTTTAATATGCTATCAAATATACCTAAACCCTACCAAAAATAAACTCAGCACCGAATTATTTTAGGGCAAATGGCAAAATTACCAATGAAGTAGAATAGCAGTGACAATTACATTTTCAAACTTTCAATTATAAAAATTGAACCTTCAAACTTATACAAGTGTTAAAATTGGATCCTCAAACATACAATATTTATAGAAATCGGACCTCTAAATGATAAAAATTGAATTCACAAATTTATACCATTATTATAATTTTTACAATTGTGTAAACTTGAGGGCTAAATTATTACAATTGAAAGTTTGAAGGTTTAATTTGCAACTATTCCCTATACTTTAGGGCGGGTTTTACAATTTATCCTAATTTTTAAATGGTATAATTAACATGCTAGGTAAGTATAAGAACGATGAGCATGAGATTAACTAAAGAATCTATTATATCCGACATAAAGTTAAAATAGAAAGAATCTACTAGAAATTATTTAAATCATATATATCAAATTGGAGAACAATAAAAAAAAGTCTATTAAAAGCTTTGGACACATTAATTCTAGCACAATTCAAAGATCCGATTTAAAATTTAACACACATAATTGAAAAAAATTCTAATACTAGCATGGCATGCAAAATTTTCTATAGTAACGAGAAAATGAAAAAATGTATATTGTTAATGAAAGGTAAGTAGAATAGTTAAGACATAAAATGAAAAAGTTTAAAGTTAGAATATTGTGAAACTCAAAAAAATAATATTTTAAAGATGAAAATGGAGATCAAATCTCTAATATCATCATAGTAATTAGAAAACTTTGGTCTATAATTCAATAATTAAGAATTTGCCGCCGCTTAAGAAAGAGACAAAGAAGACCCACCATTGGCGTGGAAAAATCAACTTGTTGACATTGCAACCGACACGTGTCTCGAAATGGTTTCCCCTACTACATTGTCGGCGGCTCTTAACCTCTCCGTCAAACACGCCTTTTTTTTTTTTTTCTCTTAAACCTAAAAAATTGGCCACCGGTAGAAACGGCAATACAGAAAAAGCCAAAAAGAATGAGATGAAAAAAACATTTGCACCAGCCGGGAATCGAACCCGGGTCTGTACCGTGGCAGGGTACTATTCTACCACTAGACCACTGGTGCTAGTTGAATGCAAAACTGTGTTCAAGAAACATTACGAGACGATATGGAGAAATGTAAGTCCCAAAAGAAAAATTTTGGGCATTAGAGTATTGGTTCGAATGTTACAACTATCCTGACATTGTCGGAGTTACATGTAACCATAAACACATGATAGAGGAAGGACATTATACATAGCCTCATTTGATGACCACAATTGGGGAGAGTTCTGACTTTATCTTTGTGTGCTTATCTAAACTATATATTCTCTGTGCTAATTTAGGCATCAAAGTGTTATAGGTTCAATACAATATTGATGCGAGGAACTCTTACATAGGTCAGCTCGAAAAGTGAGACCAGACCAAGAGAGAAGAGGGTCAACGAACAATCCTACAGAGGCTCGTGAGGACAATGAACACAAGTGAGCTTCCTGCACCAACAATTTACATACATTTATGTTTATAAGAATAAGGAAAAACATCAATTTATACCTTAAACTTAAGGTTTTGTTAATTAAAATTCTAAACTAATAATTGTATCAACTTAAACTTTGAACTTTTGTAAGTGTATCAATTTATACCATACATTACTTTTCGTTTGAAAAAACATCGTACGAGACACATATAGTTTTATAAATTAAACCTCTAAACTTTCATAAGTAAATCAATTTAGACCCTCAATTGAGATTACATTTGAAAATTGTTCATGCATCAGTTCCAATCACCCTTTTTGTTAGACATTTTATGAAATCTACACACATGTAAGAATTGATACATTGATGATTTTCAAAGGTAATTTAATAAAGGGTCTATATTGCTTCATTTATGACATTTAGAAGTTTAAATGAAATAACTACAAGTCTTACACAATATTTTTCAAATAAAATTGATTGGACCCAAAATGTTCTATCTTAGTGTCTCTAATCTAGTTCGTTTATGATGTTTAATGTGTTTATATGATAATATTTGTAAAATTTCATGTAATTCATGCATTTTGGAGCATTATGGACTATTTGAGGTTAATAAGGAGCAATTTGGGGGAAATTAGAGTAACAAGACTTTAAACGGAGGAAAAATGACAAAAATGCCCCTAACGACAGGACGCCGCACAATGCAGTAGCACTGGCGTAATACTGCAAAAGCAGTAGCTGTTGGATCAACACCAGCATACAGCGGAAGGGAACAAGATCCATAAGCACTCTAATTCATTAATTTTGGTTGAAAAGAAACATACTAAAAATAGAGTATAATGGGTTTCAAGAACATATATTGGCCGAACCAACGAAATCTCTATTTCTAGCTGCTAAATCCTCCAAATCCTTGTGTAGATCACCATAAGATCTTTCCTACTATTCTTTTGGTGCTCTAGATTGAGTTGTGGGATTCAAAATAAGCTGGAATCAAAAGAAATATGGAGAAAGCTCACTAAACCAACCTATTGAAGAACACCTTCTTCATCTGAATTTTTCAGCCAAAAATTCAGTCAGTTCCTCCTCCTTTTATTCACTCCAATCTCTTCAATATATTGCAGACTATCATGCAAAGAGATGTGCTGCATGGGATGCAGCTCATGCTTGGAGTAAACCAAAGAAGAGGTGGTGGGTTCCTTATGAGCAAGTTGAAGATGAACTTGAAAAACCCATTCTTCAAGTTCTGTGTAATTTTTCAATTTCCAAAAAACCATTTTGATTTTAAAATTATATTTTATTTCTAAAATCAAAATTTATTAATTTTATAAATTAATTACATAAATTAATTTTCTAATGAAACTAATAAATAATTATTTAAACAATTTAAATAATTCTACCCTCGAAATTAATTTTTACACAAATTCATCTTCATATATTTAAATCATATTTAAATATATTTTCTCAAATTTCGTTTGATTCTAATTTGAACGTTTCAAATTAACTTATCACGCTACTCTAGAGCTAATCCATTTCCAAGCTAGTAGAGGGACCTTGTGGGCCTACAGATCATGGGCTCCAACGATCTGAGATTAATCGGCTAAACTCATTAGATCGATCTAACCCTCATTCGTTAACAAATGGGTCACTCCACTAAAGCTCATAGTTGAACTCCCCACACTGTAGATATATTATGTCCACTCGATATAACCATGATTAGTAAGTTAACTCTTCACAGGTTGTTCGTAATAATGGTTGGGTGAAATCTTTGTTTTACCCCCGAAATTACCTCTTGTTCCTTAAGTTCTTATTGATCTCCTAATGAACAATTGTTTTGTGATCCAATCACAAAATCGAGTCCCTCTCATGTCAAATGAGAGGGTGGGATCCCTTGTTCAAGCTTCAGAATAAGCACTTAAGGGAACAACCTCTCTACTATCCCTAAAGCAGGTAGGAGTGAATTTCCTCTTGCACCCTATGTCTCCAGCTATCTATCTAGTCTTGCCCCTGAAATGGCAGTCATATTGAGCCAACGTTGTTGAGCCAACCCTCATCTATACAAATCTAAGGGTAATCCTAGATAAACAGGAGTTCATAGTTAGCTCAGGATTAAGGTCAAGTTACCTAAGTCATCGCTTTGAAATAGTCAGTCTTAAATAATAAACAACATTATAAAGTAAGAGTGACTCATTTCGTGGTCCGATCTTGGATAAACTCTTTTGCACAAGGACACCCCCACTCCTCATGTCCAACATGAACGAATTAGGATCACTTCGTTTGTAGTACTTTACAACTTCTTGTAACAACTACAGAGCAGGCCATATCCAATAGTGTTACCAGAATAAGGTACCAACCTTATCCATGTACTATAGATCATTTTGACTATTTACTTGAACCTAATCCACCTTTATGTCTCCACATAAAGTTCAAGTACTCATCTAATAGCCAAGAGACTTTTAGATTTATTGGATTTCTATTCAAGCAATAGATCTATTCAATAACACCTTTATTAAATTTTCAAAATAAGCTCCATTGTTTACATACCACGAGTTTTAGGACATAAAACCCAATAGTAGCATACCCAGGCGAAAGTGCCACGACGCTGCCCTATGGCGTCGCGGCGCTCTGAAACCTCATGGGCACGCGCCATTGCATTTTAGCAGTGAGGCCTCTTTAGGGTCTAGTGCCGTGACGCTGCCGCAACAATATTTAAGTTCTTCTTTATTTTTTAGGTTAGTTTTATGATCACCCCATTCAGCCTCCAGCTGATTTTATTCCCTTTTCTTCTTTTCGACTTGTATTTTTTCTTTTTTTCTCTTATGCAATCGATAGAGACATTTCGGTTTTTGTCTTCTCTATCACTATAGGAAGGTAAGATCTAAGTTTCTAGTTTAGGGGATTTGGACCTTTGTAATTTTGGGAGTTTTATCTTAATATAATTCTTAAATCTTGGCTATAATTCTTATATTTTCGTGACACACTATTTGGGAATTTATGATTGCATACTTGAGATTAACTTGTAATATGTGATATGAAATTATAGATTGATTTCCAAGAAGCAAAAGGTTAGATAGACTTGTAATTTGTTGTCTATAACGAAGAACATTGATCTATTGACCTAGGGAAAACTATATTGAATATTTAATTAGGTGATTCATCATAGTGTAATCCCTAAATCGTAATGCAGTTAGTTAAATATGTTTAGAATGGATTCATCTATTCATATTTGGCTGATTTGATAATTGGACCATTGGTTAGGTTTCTAATCAATTGGGTTAGGCATAGGTAAGAAGCTAGAATGATTCGATGATCAAAGTTTCATTGGACTATTTTGATCCTCTAAGTTAGAACGTCTTTATTGATTGCATTTCTATCATTTACTTTCTTGCATTTTACTTTCATGTACACTCAAATCTCGAACTATACCAACTCCCCTCCCCCTTCCCAATTTACCACTTTAACTAAAAATGAGATTTGAGAACTAATCTCCACTTGCCACTTGTACTATCTAGTAGTAGAAATAGTAAGTTCATGAATTATGAATTTTATTTGATTTATGGAAAGCCTCAACAACTTTCTATTATTAAAAATCTAAATGAATGGTGTAAATCGACATGCATATGAAAGTTCATAGTTTATAGATTTTATTGGATACAATCCCCAAATTTTAAGAGTATAAATTGATGTTTTTTTTAAGAATAAATATTAGTGAATCTTGTAGGTGGAATTGGAAGCTGACAAATAAGTAAAAAATTAAATAAAGAAAATAAGTATGAGATAAAGTGAACTTGGTTCAAATAAGTTTAGGTACCAACTAATCATCTCTAATCCTAACTTTGGTAGGATAAGGAGGAATCAATCTCATTCAATCCTAAGAGGAAACGGTAAACTCTATCTCATTCTCTCTATAAATATCATTATAATTCCATATGAGATAACTTAATTTGAGATCTGGAACTTAGTATGGAACTTGAACTTATGATTTCTTCTCATTCTACGGTTTTTCATCTTTGGCTTTGGCATTAGAGCTATTTTTCTTTGTTTTGCAGGTTATCTTTTCTCCAAATTACAAATCTAATGTCACTGAAAGTCAAGTGCGTTTTCTCTGTCTAGATATTGCCATCAATAATGAAAATTGCAAAATCTCGTATATTGCAAGTTCAAAATTTTAATTTAATCAATTAGCCCTTATACTTTGCTACAATAAAAGCTCTAAATATTAGTTTTGTTTTAATTAAACTTTTAAATAAGGAGATTGTTACAATCCAACCAAGTTTTTGATCAATTTTTTTTGTTGCTCTAATCGAGATAGCACCTCAACCTGTAGCATTGATATGAAAACTTTATTTATATATTTACTTTTGTTAATGGTTAATATCATTTTTGTTCTCAAATTTTATAGTTTTTATTTATATATTTATTTATAAATTATAAAAATTCTATAATTCAATGGTTTAGTTGTAATAATATCCTTTTTACTATAGAAGTGATTATTTGTGTATTTTAGGGACCATTATACCAAAATGAGAGTTGAAGGGTGCACTCACTTTTCAAAAAGCAATTCTAACGTGATTTTTGGAAAGATAATGGTTGAAAATGATAAAAATTACGGAAAATATTTTCAAATATAGTAAAATGTCACTATATATCAGTGATAAATTGCGATAGATATTTATTGCGACTTATCACTGATATATAATGAAATTTTGCTATATTTATAAATAAATTGACTCATTTTTCTTTATTTGAAAACAGTCATTTTCAAAATCACTTTATTAACATTGTAATTTGATATTTGTAGAATCACTTTTAGATGTAGTAGTGAAACCAAACAAATTTGAGATTAAAATAATAACAAACACTAGCATATTAATTCAATTTTTCTTAATAAAAAATTGTTTCTAAAAACCATATTATTTAAATTAGATATTACATCAAGCTCACCAAAAAAAAAAAAAAAAAAAAAATATTTAGTACATTCTAAAATGTTGACGACTTCTTAAATTGAATAAGAATTGGAGATTGTTTTTCAAATTTGGCCTGTCCCCTTTTCTCAATCTTTGGGAGCACAACCCAATAAATTGAATAGGACTTTTATAATAAATATTTTGAATATTATTCTATCTAATAACATAAAATAAGAGTGCTATTTGAACTTTCTTTCATTTTAGAAGTTTTTCTTTTTTAGGTACGATAAGATAAGTGGAACATTCGATTTTTAGAGAGAAAAGTCATGTCAATTATCATCGAATTAAAGTTCATTTTAGCTCATTTTAGAGATTTAAAGTTAATAAATTATCATATTTGGTTAATTATGCAATTGAATTGTTATGAATATATACCTCCTTCACCATACTTTCACTACACACAACTCAAATTTAATAGTTTTTTCTCTTTTATGTTTAATTTTCTTTGTCTTTAATCTTGAAAGTATTTGATTAAAAATTTAAAAGATAAATGTTCTATATATAATAGATGACTAAACTCTTACGACTTGATTCTAAATATTATTTTATGAGTATGAATATTAAATATCTTGAGATTTAAATGCTTGAATTTTAAATAACTGTTTTTAAATATAGAAAAATAAACTAAAATATTTACAAAATGTAGCAAAATTTTAGAATAGACGATACTATCAGTGTCTATCATTGATAGTTCTAAAATTTTGCTATATCTTGTAAATATTTTCGATAGTTTTACCATTTGAAATAATTTTCTAATTTTAAATGTAAAAGTTATACATTTATGTTTGGTTAACCAATTTTGTATATAAAAACCAAATTTTAGTAATTAATTAATTAAATACAAGAGCACAATTAATGTAGTCTTAAATTAAATATAATATTACTTAATATCTTTTTACATTAAATAATTAATTTTATCACTCAAAATAAAAATAAATAAATATTTTTATACTAAATATTAATTAGGGCTTCTTGCGTATGGCAAATTAAGTTTTAAAAATTAGGTCCATAGCCCAAATTTATTATTTTTTGCAAAAATGGCAAAAAATAAGCCCACTTCACGAAATGTCAAAAAAGGTACGGATACACCTGATACACACTCGATACACTTGATACACTACTAATATACACTTCATACACTACTGATATACGCTTGATACGTTTGATACACTTGATATCCTTGATACACTTGAACTACTAGTATACACTTGATACACTACTGATACACACTTGATGGACTATTGATAGACACTCGATATACTATTGATATATGGTTGAAAATGACTAATTATTTTAAGTGTTTTAAATTGAAAGGCATTTACGTAAATAAAGACTCGTGATACTTTTATAATTAAATAGATCTTCTTTAATTAAGGTTACTTTATGTTGGAAAGGGAGGGGCTACCACATAGAGAGGAGATCAGAGAGCAGTAACATATGCCAATGTCTTTTCCTACCAATTTTGTGCTGTCGTCAATTAGCTTCACCACCTCCTCATCATTGCCACATTCGCCCACAATCGTCGGGAGCTTATTAGAATGAAAATGAAAATCGGTGAGCGAGGTGGTTGACAATCATTGAACGAGCAACGGTACGATGAAGCAGGTAGCAGTGATTGACTAGATGACTTGGAGATGGAATGTGAGAGTGAAAGAGAAGAAGATGGAATGTGAGAGTAAGCGAGAAGATTGAAAAGGAATCTATATGAAAATGAAAAGTTGCCATATCTGTAAATAGAAAAAGTGTGTGACTCGCTTGCAAATCCCTAAATTCAAATTGCCTCCCAAACAATTTCCCTATTAATTAAACTATTTATTTTAATGATTAAATCTAATTAAATTAATAGAAATTACTTAATGGTAATGATTAATCGATATCAATTTATTAGGCTACATTTTACGGTTGTATCTCTCAATTATAAAAACTTCATCTGTAGGATACAAAAAAATCAGTATCAAAAAAGTTTTAAGAAAAATCATGTTTGTTGGGTTTTAAAGTTTTTATTAAATTTAATATAATTTTAAAAAGTAAAATCTGTTAATAACAAATAAATGTCTGGAATTGTACAGATAAATTGGTTAATAAGCTATATAACATCTCAATTTAAATGTTACGTTGTTATATTCTTGGAGATGGACAAGTAAATAACATATGCCTATTGCACATCGATTATAGATTAAAAATATATATGATGCTAAAACTATTGATCATGATTAACAAACCGCATTATATTATCACCATTTTCTTGATAATGCAAGGAAATTGACAATCATTTTGTGTAATTTGAAATTGAGTGGTGAGAATTTGAGTTCATAATTTATGAACTCGGACAATGACCCTCAAATTATCTCCACAATGGTATGATATTGTTCACTAGTTTCACCCCTAAAAAGCTTCATACCAATGGAGATAGTCATCCTTACTTATATATCCATGATTCTCCTCTAATCTAACCAATGTGGGACTTTGGTCGCATTCCTAACAATCCTCCCCTCGAACAAAGGACCACCGAGCCTCTCCTTAAACAGTCATCCATCCGTCTAACTCATATCTAGGCTAACTCCTTTTCACCCGAGCGTACCACCTATCCCGAGCGTACCACCTATCCAATAGAGTTTAACCACGGATCACACCATGACTACTTCCAAGGCTCCATCTTTGTTCGGCATTGAGGATTCTACCGAGCATGACTCTATCTTTGTTCGGTACCGAGGATTCTAACATGTATGGTTAATTCAGGAGCATGGCTCTGATACCACTTGTGAGATTTCTGAACCTAACTTAGATGACCAAACAGAATGCAAACAATCAACATAAATAAATCGAAAGCAGTAAAGAACGCCAAAGATATATAGTGGTTCGACCAGTTTGGTCTACATCCACTTTGAGAAACCGCTTGAATTAATTTATTAATGAGCAACAAAGGAATTTACAAATTACAGATAATCAACGAAATCACCAATCTGTAATTTCAATATCAACTGATACCGAGAGAGACCCGCACACGACGTCGCCTCTGAAAACTGAGAACAATCTGCTACTAAACAGCCCAAAACAGTGTGCTACCCACCTCTGACCGGCGGACCACCAAAACTAGATCTGCAAGCAAACCCACGCGCTAAAACGTAATTGACTGGCACACCCACGCACTAAACCGGAGCTGACCAGCGCACCCACATGCTAAACCGGATCTGATTGGCTGCTGCTCCCACCGTTCAGCCGAGCGGCTCTTCGACCGGCCGCTGCACTTCCACGAAGCCGACACCCAATAATCTTGCCGAACTCCCATGCCACCGCCGCGGACGCTCGCCCACGTCAGAACTCGACACCCACGGACAGCGGTGGACTTATTGTTTCAGACGTCTTTCGGCTCTCCCTTTTAGACGGCTACTAATCTGTCTTCCAGTCCAAGTCGTCTGCGGCAGCTTCAACACCAGGCGGCTCTCTTTTTTCCCTTGCAGCGGCTACACTTTTTTCTTGGCCAAAAGGAGAACCACAAGAAAAAGGCCCTAATTTTGGAGAAGATAGGGATAATTACAAGTTTGCCACTATTCAATAATTACAATAATGCTATTGGGCCTTTAAATTTCCAAAAAACCCAATAAAACCTACTTAAATACCTTGTTATTTTCTACAAATTTCCCTCATAACAAGAATATTTAAGTATCAAGCTGATTCTCCAATCTTCCTATCATCCAGATTTAATATCCAGCCCATCTAATAGGTATTTGAACCTATGGGCTGGAAGAACCTTAGTTAACATATCTGACAAATTCTCAACTGTATGAACCTTGACCAGTTCAACATCTTTCTGGGCCACAACTTCTCTGATAAAATGTAATTTGACATCGATATGCTTAGACCGTTTGTGATGAGATGGATTCTTCGCAAGATGAATAGTACTCTGGCTATCACAACGGACGATAGGAATGAACTCCGGCAACAACAAAATGTAATTTGACATCGATATGCTTAGACCGTTTGTAGAGCAACCTTCCAACTGACCACAATACCAAACAAACGAAAATTGTGACCTGATAGAGACCTTCTTTTGTCAAGGTCTGCAGCATAATCTGCATCTGTGAAGCCTTCCAACAGTGCTGATTTATCACAATCCCTACTAAAACACAATGATATACTGGCACTACCTTTTAAATATCGAAACACCCATTTAACTGCATTCCAATGCTCCTTCCCAGGATTTGATATAAACCTACTTATCATACTCATAGCATATCCCAAGTCAGACCTAGTACAAATCATCAAATACATAATACTTTCAACAGCATTACAATAGGGAATATTAGCCATCTCACACTGAGACGAAGAAAGCCTGAAATGAGATGCTAAGGGTGTCAAAACTGCCTTACAACCAGACATATTATACTTCTCAAGCAGTTTATGCATATAACTCTTCTGCGAAATGGTTAACAAACCTTTCTCCCTATCCCTTTTCACATCCATGCCTAGGATCCTTTTCAGTTCATCTAAATCTTTCATCTCAAATTCACTACTCAATCGTTTCTTGAGATCACAGATTTCAGAATAATCCTTAGACACCAGAATCATATCATCTACATACAGAAGTAGATAAGTATATGTACCTTTCTGAGATAGTTTCCAGTACACCCAGGCATCATAAGAGCTCATGTGAAACCCCTGCTTCAGAATAAAGGTGTCAAACCTGATATACCATTGTCTCGGCGATTGCTTCAGTCCATAGATGGACCTGTGAAGACGACAAACGACGTCTTCCTTTCCTTTCACCTCATAGCCCTTAGGTTGAGCCATGTAGATCACTTCCTCCAATTCACCATGAAGGAAAGCTATAGTAACGTCCATCTGTTCAACAAACATATCAAAGTGAACAACAATAGATAAAATTAATCGAATGGACGAATGCCTCACCACCGGAGAGAAAATCTCATGAAAGTCAACTACCTCCTTTTGAGTGTAGCCCTTGGCTACCAGTCTAGCCTTATACCTAGGCTTGCTGTCACCTCTTGTACCTGTCTTGGTTTTATAAATCCACTTTGACTGAATGAGTTTCTGATTAGGAGGCTTTGGAATCAATGACCATGTCTGATTTTTCTGCAATGAGAACAACTCTACTTCCATAGCATTCTTCCACTATTCCTTCGAATCAGATACAATAGCCTTCTCAAAAGTAAGAGGCTCTACTTCAATACTGTCAGCTGCACAAGTAAGAGCATAAGCAACTAAATTAGCATAACCATACCTCGTAGGAGCTTGCCTCACTCGCTGAGGATTGTCACGTGTAAGCTGATAGTTTTGTAGGTCACTGCCACTTGAGCTTTCTTCACCAAAAGCTCCCTCATCAATCAAAGTTCTCTGCAGTTGAGGCTGTCTACCATCAAAACTGGATGACTGATCACTGGAATCACAATAAACATACATTTCAGTTTCCTCTTGTTCAACTTCCCTTCCTTAACATGAGCATAAGCTGAACATCCAAACATTCTGAGATGATCCAAGCTTGGAGCTTTTCCTGTCCATATCTTCTGAGGAGTCTTTAAGCCTAAAGCGGAAGACGGACTCCTATTAATAAGATAACAAGCTGTTTGGGCAGCTTCCCCCAAAAAATTGAAGGGTAATGAAGCATTTGTCTAGTGAAATGTCTCATAATTCCCTCAGATTTGCAAAATTTATCAAATTTGTTTCCCATAATATGGGAGTGAAATGTCTTTAACTCCTTGATTTTCATCAACACTTCTTGGATCACACCATGACTACTTCCAGGGCTCCATCTTTGTTCGGTATTGAGGATTCTAACTATCACTTGTTAGGATCAATGACCCTCAAACTATCTCCATAAGGCATGATATTGTCCACTTTGGGCATAAACCCTCATGGCTTTGCTTTTGGTTTCATCCCAAAAATCCTCATACCAATGGATATAGTCATCCTTACTTATATACCCATGATCCTTCTCTAATCTAACCAATGTGGGACTTTGGTCGCATTCCCAACATATTTTAATCATTAAACTATGATCACATCCTAACAAAATGTGAGTGTACCATCGCTAATGAAGTCTTCAATAATTTTCCAATACCCTCGGATTACATACACATAAACCTTAGGGTACACCTCTAGATTTCGGGGTTGTATCAATTTAAACTTTAAACTATAATTATATACATTGAAATTCTGAACTTTCATAAGTATATCAATTAAACTTAAACCACAAACTAATAATTATATAAATTTAAACCCTAAACTTCAATAAGTATATCAATTTAAACCATCAATTATTTTCTATTTGGATATATTTATGAAAGCTTAGGGTTTAAATTGATATACTCATGCAAGTTTAGGATTTAAATTGATACAATTATGAGTTTGAAGTTTAAATTGATACTACCCTAAAGTTTAGAATTTAAATTGATACAACTCCCAAAAGTTCAAGGGTATAAATTGAAATTTCAAGTTTGTGTCAAGTTTTTGAACTTTCAAAACTGTTTAAAAATATAGATCTCCGAAACTCTCAATTTTGTGTCTATTAAGTCTCAACATTTTTTAAAATTTTTAATAGGTCCATGACTTTTCAATTTTATGTCTTTAAGGGACATGCCATATTAGAAAATTTTTGAAAAATTAAATAATTTATTAGATGTAAATTTGAATTTTATGTGTCATAGAACTCTAAACTTTTGATTTTTTGTTTAGTAGATCCATGAATTTTGAAAGAAAATATATCTAATAGGTTAAGAGTTTATTAGACACAAAATTGATAATTTAAGTATATATTTTTTATAAGGACTTATCAGATACTTTTTTAAGTTAAAAAACTTATGGTAAAAAAAACTCAAAAGTTCAGGAGAACATATTAGAGACATTAACTTTTAAATTATAGCTTAACCATTAAATTAAATTAGTTCTTAGGTTGATTTTGTAGCTTGAGTTAATTGTGAGGACAAATGTATATACATAGCGATGGTTTGGGGCATTTTGTTGGTTTATTATAATAAGTTATTATAACAATCTATAGATTACAATAGTTTGTGTTTGAGATGCAAAGTATTTTAATATAGCTTATAATAGTCTATTTGAGATGTATACCATTTTAATTTAAATAAGAATAATAAATATTGTAATAAAGAGATAAAAAGAGGATAAAAAAGAAATAGTATATACGGTAACAAATAGTAAACACTATAACAAAGGGGACTTGGTTGTTGATAATTGTAGATTATAAATAGTAAATGTTATTATACCTTACTCCGTCAACTTCAAGTTGAGAGGCCAAACACCTCATAATGTTTAATATTTGAGTGCCTTATCTTGAATCTACCCGTTTTATTAATGTCTCGAATTATATGTACACGTACTATACTAAATAAAAGAAAAGAAAATTAAATGTTCCATACAACTATTTTTACCATCTACATTTTTATATTGATTATAAATCTACAAATTAGTTATAATGAACGTAGTTTAATGGTAATTGATATATATATACTTCTTTTAAGATTTGGAGTTTGAATTATTTCGTATTCTTTCCTCTAAGGAAGAAACGAAACGAACTAAAAAAATCATTGTGGATCTGTTAGAATTAACCAAAGAACGACTACAAAATAAATCTGTATTTGTTAACTTATGTCCAAGAAAAAAATAAAAATGAATAACTACAAAATACAAAGAACACCCAAAGCAAAGAAAGATAATCTATATCATCATAACCTTTTACTCAATTAAAGCATGGTTAAGTACTCAAAGCTCTTAATGAAAAAACTCAAATTACCCTAGACCAGAAAAGTCAGCTTTGTATAAAATATATAAAACAATTAATACCCTAAGAACATATTAAGGGTCCGATTATTCAACAACATATAGGCATAGAATTCAAACCTTTAATCTGTTCATCACACATGCCTTAATTACTAGTCAAGCTATACTTGTATTGGCATGCAACCAGTGTAAATCAATTACGGATGATGACCAAGTCGAAGCTCCAAATCGACACCATCCCCATTCCAAAGTTGCCTCCTCCCCGTCGTCGGTCCGATTTGTAGGCTCAAATCTGACCCCCAAAGGTTCATATTAAAATCTCCAAGTTGCTGGAAGTAGCCATGTGAGTTAGAAGACGATGCTTGATAGTTCACTTGAGACCTACCCAAAAGAGGCCCAAAATAGGGGATGCTGTTGAAATTAGTGGATGGACCAAGTATTTGGTTGCTTTGAAGGGAAGAAGAAGAAGATATTAATTTTGGAGGTTTATTGGGTCTATCTTTTCTATGAATATTCATGTGGCCTCCAAGAGCTTGAGCGTTGGTGAATCCACGTTTGCAAAATATGCATTCATATGAACGTTTAATGATATTATTGGTGAAACTATCTGAATAATCATCTTCCTTTACTTCCTCTGATTGTTCTAATTCACTTGAACTCTCTGAGCAACTGCTTCCTAGTTTTTGATCTGAATCCATCAAAAAATTAAGTGTGATAGTTCAAGAGAGACAGTGATGGATAGATCATGGAAATGGAAGGAAAAAACTAGGGTTTTATGGAGATGGAGGAAAGGGAAAGGAAGTTGCAAAGAAATTGTTATGCAAACACCACTATCATTATTAAATATATCATAATCTATCATGGTATCTAAATTAAGCTTTTATATTGTCACAAGACATGTTTTTTACATTTTTATATGTCAATTTTTTTTTTTTTATCAATATAGACGTTTTATTGATATTCTTAGTCGAAATCTCAACATTTCCATTAAATTTAGATTTCGAATTTTCCACCTACATCGGTCAAACATATACATAGATTGTATATTTCAATTTCATAAAAGGGCTTACATTAATTTTCGAAACTGAGTAACTTAACAATAGAGTTTACAAAAAAAGGATAAAATGTGCTATATTAATAATATTTTGGAGTCTCTCTTATTTAACAAGAGGGGAAAATGAAAAATATCATCAACAGACAATAATAGAGAAGACTATTTTGGCTGTTTGTTGTTAGAAGCTTTCTGATTGCCGGCTTTTGTATGATGTCTGTGTAAATGACATGTGTGTGTTTGTGATGTGAATTCAACTGCTCAAGTTGCTTTCGGCTGTGTCATTTGGATTGGTATTTGATTTATGAATCTTCCTCATCTTCTAATACAAATATTAATTGATTATATTTCTAACCCAAATGAAAAAATAGTTTCTTTTTTCTTTTTTCCATATATATTACTATGTTAAGTATGAAATCATCGATCCACACAATTTGATTTATCAATAATATAAATCATATCTTAAGTTTTATATATATTTCATACCTTTCTGGTACTTTATGTTTGGGTATTTTTCAATTTAGCCTTCCTCGTTTGAAAATTGTATACGAAGTTCAATATTTTTTAAAACTAAGCTTATCTACCACACAATATTATAATATTACTCACAATGCATTAGAATTTGCAAGGACGAAATAGAAAAAGCAAAGAGATAAATTTTAAAAGAAAGGATACAAAATTTGCTAATCCAATTCGGTAATATACCACATTTGTTTAGGGGTAGTGTCCTTGAGAAAGATACTTTTACTAATATGAAGTCAAACATTTATAATGATATATTTATCTAAAAACATCGATAATTACATTGGCACATGAATAGTTTAACTCGATGAATAAGTACTTAGGATCCCTAAGTTTGAGAATCCCTTCTCAAGCAATGATACCTTAGGCGCTCCCTAAGATCGAGGCGACCTTCTCACAAAACTGTTTCGAGCTTCAAAATAATCCAAAACACAACCCCAAGTTCTACATAAACTTTTGAACCACAATCTTGAAAATGGACACACCGCCACATCGTTTGCCCACGACACAGGTCAAAAGAACTTCAATAAAAAAAATACTCAAAAGTGGTTGTAAGAAAACAACTTGCTCTTAAATAGATACAAGGAAGAAAAGAAAATATCCTAATTCAAATACTGTAGAGCTTAAACAAGGAAAATATCAAAGAGAAATAAAATCACACCATTTTTCAAATAAGGAAAAAATCAATCTACGGGACCAACGTTTCGAGAGACATCCTATAGGACATTTTCTGAGTCAATGAGTAAAATAGCTCTAAAAACAAAAGCCAAATATCCTAAACAAATATAGTATATTCCAAATCTCTAATATTTATTATTATTATAAATAAATAATTATTTTTTTATTAGATGTTTTTTTTAGTATAACAATTCGTAAATGTGATATCGAATATTTGACTTCTAGGAAGTAAGTTCATACTAATGATGAGCTACGCTTACGCTCACATTCTACTCTGAAAAAAAAAATACTTGGAACACACTTGTGAAAAAAATGCTTATTAAACAAAATTAATTTATATCTTGAATACTTTTAAATGATTAAAAATATAATTTTTTTAGAAAAAATATTCATAAAAAAAAACACTTTAAAACTTGCATTAATTTAATTTTTATTTTTGTAGAATTGATCTCTCAAAAGTTTCTTTATAAAAAATTCTAAATTAATAAAAAAAAAAAATTAAGTGTTTTTTATTCTTAAACTAAAAAAATACTTTTAATCATCTAAAATCATTTAATAAGTATACTAAACACACTCTAAATTATTAATTTTTCAATGGGTACTTATATCAAAATTGATTTTATTTTAGGGTAATTGCAATTGATAGCATTTTAGGAATAATAACCAAATGTATAACATCATTTTAAAAAAATTACAAATATAGACATGTCTATCAGCGATAGACTTGGGAGTTTATCAACGATAGACTTCTGTCGTTGATAGACTCTTACTAGTGATATGGTCTATCACGGATAGACTCCTACCAATAATATAATCTATCATTGATAAAACATTTAAATTTAGCCATATTTGAAATTTTTTTATATTATGTTATATCTACTAATACTTTGAGTCTAATGTCTATATTTGTAACTTTGTGTCTAATGTCTATATTTGCAACTGTTCCTTTATTTTAAATAAGTTATCCCAACACACTAGCCCTTATTTAATAGAAAAAAGAAATTATAAGAGAAATTAGATACATATATATGGAAAAAAAAGTTGAAATGCCTATTAACTTCTTAAAAAATTAGAAAATAAATCACAAACTTTCTTGTTTCAAATGGCCTAACTCATCCTCTAAATTTGTCAGGTAAGTTTATCATTACCCAATTTCAAATAATACTAATGTCCATGTGCAGCAGTTAACCATATAATACCTTTTTGTTCTTGTTTAAGGGTTTAGTATAACTGGTGCACTATTATTATTATTATTATTATTATTATTATTTTATTTTATTTTTTTTTAAAAAAGAATGGTATTGCTATGTTGTGGTTGTTTTAATAATTGCCAGTCAAAGTCTTTCTAAAATATAGGAGATGTGATCCCTTCTTCACGTCCATGAAAAAACTTCCAACAACAAAGGACACTTCCTCAATTTGTTATATTTCTTGTGACAAATGGCACCAATCTTTTTTACTTGTAATTTTAATTTTATCAATATTTTGGTCAGAATATGAAATTTTAAGATGATCTGTCACATAAAATATAAATATTAAATAAGATGTAGTTAAGATTTTGTTGAGATCATCAGTACTAGAGTTTAACATGCAAATAGACATTGACATAATTGATTCAAGTTCAACTTTTGATACCCTCAACTCTTTCTTCTGCTTAAAAATGGTGTTTAACAGACGATGATTATCTTCAATTAATTTTTCTATCCGTTCCTTCTGCAACTAAAAAACTTGTAAGTCTTCCTCCCAATTTTCATAGACTTCTTCTAGTGATAAATTATCAATCTGGATTGAAGCATGATCAGATACCTTTGAGTCGTTACTCAAAATTTTATTAGATATCTCAGGCTCTTCAGTATTATTAGATGCAGCACAAACGGTCAATGCACACATTTCCTCATCAGACTCATTGCTTGAATCAAACTCATCATCTAACAAAGTCACTGAATATCCTTTATTCTGTCTTCTCAGATAATTTGGGCACTCGGCTTGGAAGTGGTCAAACCCTTTGCATTCTCTGCGCTTGAAGTTGCAATCTTTGTTATTATAAGCTTTGCTTAAACTACATTCACTTTCTCATTTCCTTCCAGATGATTTAAATTTTTGTGCATAATAGAGTTACTGTTACTATTGTTATCTTTGACATATGAAGTATGAAAGTTCCCAGACCCCCTATCCAAGCATTTTATAACTATGTTGAATTGTTTAATTAACAAAGGTAGAGTATTAGCAAGATTTTTTTTTTCGTATATTTGCCTTTATTTTGAGTTTGATCTTCATTAGAAATAGACTACGAAGTTATACCTTTACCTTTCTTACACTACTACAAATTTAGTCTTTCTTGATTGATGCGTGGAAAATGGAGAGTAAATATGTGTGCGTCTTATGATATGTGTTGAACTCCATGCGTCGATGGCCATGCGTTGGACTAAGAAATATGCAAAATGCATTTAAGAATGTATGCAATGACCATGCGTTCCTGCCACAAGTTTTCTTGCTCTCTCGCCAAGTATAACGAGATCCCAAGATTCTCGGGGTGATCTGAGATCGAACTCAGGGACTTGTAACTAAATGTTGCAAAGTAATGTATTTGCGACGAAGAATAAAAGAATAATGAAGTTAAAGGACTATGCGTTACTCATACTCCTAACTAAACAGATTAAACAATGGAAGTATGACCATGAGGACGCGACAATTGTTAACTCATAATAAGATGCATGGAAAAATAGATAAAATAGTAGAAGAGATAACTTCACCGCATCATTAAGCTTGATCGCAAGGGTAACCCCAACCAGCACAAGTTATGTGATCATGCTATACACAAATATACGATTCCTATTTCTAGGACGCATGCGATACATATGCGAAAATGTCGATAGGGCTTATGTCTATTCTTGCTTATGCGATTGAACTCACATAAGACAAGGTGACCGTATACCACCATATCCTATTTCTAGGGCGCATGCGCTGTGTAAATAGCAAATAGAACTTATTCCTAAGCTTCTACTCTTGCTTATGCGATCCAATCTGACTCTCTCAAGCTTAGATTTGGTCTTTAGACTACTCTCCCAAGTATGTCCAAATGATGAATGATGCCCTCATAAGACAAGATGATCACATAAAGCATGGTTGAACATAAGATTATTCCTATTTCTAGGAACACTGCTTACTTTAATTAGTGAGTTCCACTACTTACCCTCTCGGGCAATTAGTCGCCGCTGATCAGCTCATAGACAAGCATTGTGACTGCTCATAGACAAGCGTTGCTACAGCCTCACACTAAGCAAAGAGGATTTACTCACTATACTCGTGCAACACACACCTCTCGGTGGTTTGCTACATGCTTCATATGTCTATGCCACATGATTGAGTATGCGATACTCTTACAATCTTACTTAGTTTGTTGCAATGAAAGTAAAGGGTGATAAAAAAGAAGTAAATGAAGATGGAATCGAAGGAAATAAAGAGATGCATTGATTACAATATGTATTAATATCTTAAGCCAAAATGTAATAAAATACAGAGATAGAAGAGAGATGAAAGGCTAGATGTAGGCAATCTCTTGCTTCCATCAGATGTATGTTAAGGCTGTCGGTGGTGCCATGGAAGGGCGGTGGAGTAGTCTCTCTCGAGATATATCTCCGGCAAAGTTCCGGTCGTCACTCGGAATGGGTGAATGAATGAAGAACTCTCAAAGAATGTCTTCTCACGCTCTCATCTGTGATCACAAGGATCTACCTTAAGACAGAAGCTCGGATGCCTTGAATTTGGGCTCTAAGGCTTTTCTCATAGAGCTCAATCACTGACAGCATTAATGGTCCCACTCTAAGTCTTTGCCACTAACAGCGCGATGGACTTGCTCTAAATCTCTGCTACTAACGGCGTGGTAGATAAAATGTCAACATCATCTTTTTGATACTCCCAAGGTATGCATTCATGATTGGTTTCCGAAGTACCATCACATTCCGCCACTCTTGCGATCACCCTTCTATCATGGTTATCATTCTATAGCCGCAACCTTCATGCGATGGACGTATGTGATTATCAGCCGCAACATCTATGCGATGAATGTACGTGATCACCCTTGCGATGGTCTGGGATTCACCGCATGCGATCGGTTCCTGCGATAACTACAAAAGATAGACATTTTGATGTAGAATAACGCATAATATTGGGTTAGCCGAGATTTTCAATGCTGATCGATGCAAGCTCACTTTTCACATGAATTCTTAGTGTAATCACCACATATTCTACTTGTTAGCCATCACAATTCTAAATAAAAGGCTACAATAACCAATAACTTGCATTTCTACCAGTTATCATTGACGTGCATGATTTTTGTTTTCTTGATGGTCATGAAAAAAGACCATCAAGAAAAACACATTTATTGATACAATTAATTTTTATATTTAACTGGACGTACATGCACGTTAAGAAAAATATCATTCTTGACACACAAATTTGTAAGTCTCGTCAAAATGGCAACTTCCCGATTTTTAGATTCATTGATGGTCTAAACCCATCAAGACAATTTCTTTCTTGATGGGAAATGTGATGGAACAAACACAAGCGCAACGGAAGAAAAACGAATCTAAAGTACTTTAATTAGATTAATTACAAAGATAAGCATGCAATAAAACAAGTAAAAAAGGGAAAAGAATACAACCTTTGTAGACTTTGAATCTTCTCCAAATTAGCTCCAATCTCCGAACGAACGGTTCGTAGACCACCACGAGAGTCTTTTCGACTAGTCTCCGGCCTTAGAACGGGATGGTGGGATCCGGTGAGTGACTAATTTGGAGAGAAAAAAGACTAAAACTTTGAGAGAAAAAGGAATGAGATTATCACATAATCTCATCAATTTCCACTAAGGCCAAGAGTTTTAAAATTCATTAAACACTCTCTTTCAAAGACCATTACATACAAAATATGTAACTTTGAGTTTGATGAGAATTTGGTACTAAAAAGTCCATTAACTCAAAGTGGGATTTAGTGGGACAAGTGTCTTTAAAATGAAGACAACACTTAGTCATGCAAAAGTTGACATTTTCTACTCACAAATGTTGAATCTTTCTACTAAATTGGTCAAAGTTTGACTCTTAAAGTCCAAAGTCAATAAATTTGACTTTTTGACTTTCAAAAGCCAAAAGTCAACAAGTTGACTTTCATTACATTTTTTAACCTAGTCAACAATTTGATTTTTAATGCAATTTTAACTAATTTCATTTAATTTCAAAAATTAATTCTAATAATCAATTTTAAATTAAATTAATATTAAATAAATAATTAAATCATTTAATTAATTTAATTTAATATTAAATCCAATAAAAATTCCAATGAATATGAATCCCTATTCATAATCTTGATATTTAAATCTTATTTAAATATCTCTTATTTTCTCTCTCTTTATATTTAATTCACAATTAAACATTAGGTTAAATATATCGTATATATTTTAATGATTTTCTCCAAAACACCAAATTTGAATACTTCAAATTCATTCGTCACACTATTCTAAGGTTTAGTCTAATATGAGCTTGTAGGGGGACCTTATAGACCTACAGATCATGGGCTCCAACAATCTGAGATTAACTGGCTAAACTCTTTAACCTAATTAATCACCATTCATTAACTACCGGGTTACTCCACTAAATTCCAGTAGTTGCACTTTCTTCACTGTAGATATATTATGTCCACTCAATATAACCATGATTAGTAAGTCAACCCTTCACAAATTGTTCGTAATAACGGCTGGGTCAAAAGATGTTTTACCCCCAAGATTACATCTTGCTCCTTAAGTCCCACTGATCCTCTAATGAACAATTGGTTTGTGATCCAATCACTAAATCGAGTCCCTCTTGGGCCAATAAGAGGGTGGAGGCCCTTCTTCAAGACCTGAAGTCAACACTTAAGGGAACAAACAACCTCTCTACTATCCCTAAAAGTAGGTAGGAGTGAATTTCGTCTTGCACTCTATGTCCCCAACTATCTACCCAGTCTTATCCCTGAAATGGGAGACTTATTGAACCAGCATTGTTGAGTCAATCCTCAATCATGCAAATCTAAGAATAATCCCGAATAAACAGAAGTTCATAGTTAGCTCAAGATTAAGGTCAAGTTACCTAGGTCATTACTTTGAAATAGTCAGTCTTAAACAGTAAATAGCATTATAAAGTAAGAGTGACTTAATTCTTGGTCTGATCTTATGCAAACTCATTGCATAGGACGCCTCCGCTCTTCATGTCAATACATGAACGAATCAGGATCACTTCATTTATAGCACTTTACAACAAATTGTAACAACTATAGAGTGGGCCGCATTCGATAGTGTTACCAGAATAAGGTACCCAACCTTATTCGTATACTATAGACCATTTTTGCTATTTACTGAACTTGATCCACTCTTATGTCTCCACATAAAGTTCATGTATTCATATAATAGCCATGAATCTGTAGTTTACTTGATTTAGACTTTACAAGTGCAACTCACACATTCAATAATAGTTTTATTAAATAAACATCAATAACATCTTTATTGATAATAGAATATGTTTAACATTACAAACTGTGAGTTTTAGGACATACAACCCAAAAATCTCCCACTTGGACTAAAACTCTAGTGGATTTTACATATGTATACAAATATATATACAATGTCGTGTAATTAGAGAATAAATACAATAAACTAGGGCATCAGATACCCAGTATTTCTCTCACTTGCCCTAGTTCTATCTATTTCACAGTCCTAATCCCATTAGGTCACCCTCGAACACTTTAGCCGAGAAGACCTTTGTAAATGGATCGGCCAAGTTGTCTTTAGAGGCAATTTGCGTGACAATCACATCTCCTCGGTGTACATACTCAGCTTCTATGGTGGAATACAACTTTGTTTGATACTCTTCCACACTATACCTCCTCTGTTCAGAGTGAATACTGACCTCGAAGTAGATTTCCTAGAATCTAAATTGATCTGAAAGTCAGAATCAGTGTATCAAGTAAGGATCATATCTTTAGCACCATACACGTGCATATCGTCCCTCGTTCTCTGAAGATACTTGAGGATGTTTTTAACGACAGTCCAATGATCATATCTAGGATTTGACTGATATCTGCTGACAATTCCAACTGCACAGCATATCTCGGGACGAGTACACAACATGGAATATATTAAACTCCTACTACTGATGCATATGGAATTCATTTTATAACCTCAACCTCTTGAGGTGTCTTAGGAGACTATTTCTTAAACATATGAATTCCATGCTTGAAAGGCAGCATACCTTTCTTGGAATTCTGCATTTTATATCGAGACAACATCTTGTCTATATAAGATGCCTGAGACAAGGTTATCATTTTGTTCTTGCGGTTCCAAACGATTCGGATCCCAAGAACATATTGTGCTTCTCCCAAATCCTTCATTTGGAATTGTGTGGCTAGCCATGTCTTAATGTCAACTAGAAATTCTACTTCATTCCCAAAGAGTAGAATATCATCAACATATAGAACTAGAAAAGCTACAGTTTTATTGATAATCTTCATCTAAACACAAGGTTCGTCAACATTGTTTCATAGCCATAAGATTTGATCACAATACCAAGTTAAATGTTCCAGGATCGAGATGCTTGTTTTAGCTTATAAATGGATCTATTAAGCTTGCAAACCTTTTGCTCTTGACCCTGTGCAGTAAACCGCTATGGTTGAGACATATAGATACTCTTTTCAAGATAGCCATTCAAAAAGGTTGTCTTGACATCAGTTTTCCAGATTTCATAATCATAAAAAGTGACAATGGACAAGAGTATCCTAATCGACTTGATCATGGCAACCAGAGAGAAGGTTTCTTCATAGTCCACCCCTTCTCTTTGGGTAAACCCTTTTGCCACGAGTCTAGCTTTGTAGGTCTGTACCTCACTAGTTTGGTCTCTTTTCTCTTGTAGATCCATTTGCAACCAATGAATTTTATCCCTTCTAGTTGATCTACAGGATCCCAGACTGAATTGAAATATATTGACTCTACTTCGAGGTCCATAGATTTTATCCACTGATCTTTATCCACATCACCCATTACTTGTTTAAAAGTCAATGGATCCTCTAAGCCATCATCAGGTATGACGACTTGAGTTTCAATTAAACCCATGTATCGGTCAGGTTGTTGCACAATCCTCCCATTATGTCGAGGCATTCTCAACTCTTAAGAATGATGTGAAGTGCTAGTCCCATCAACAACTCTTGTTAAGGGGCTTGCTCGATCAACAACTCTTATTGATCTATCTGTAGTTTCTCTGGTTATCTCACTTAATACTAGCTTACTGCGAGCTGATGGTTTTTAATGTGGTCTTCCTCTAGAAATGTTGCATTTGTCGACACAAATACTTTATCCTCCTGAGGATCATAGAAATAACCAACTTTTGTCTCTTTGGGATATCCTACAAATAGGCATACCTTTGAACGACGTTCCGGCTTCTTTGGGTTTTGTACCAACACATGTGCTGATAGCTCTAAATCCTGAAGTGACGTAAGCTACCTTTACGTCCTCTCTATAACTTGTAAGGTATTTCTGAAACACTTTTCGAGGGAACCATGGTCAATATATACACTGTTGTGCTTACTGTGTGACGCCAAAAAGAACTTGGGAACTGAGCATAACTCATCATAGAACGAACCATGTCCAACAGGGTTCTATTTCTCCTTCCTGCAACACCATTTTGTTGAGGTGTGCCGGGTGCTGTGAGTTGTGATTGAAGTTCGTGTTCTATCAAATAGTTCTGGAATTTTAGGTCCATGTACTCACCACCTCGATCTGATCGAAGTGTTTTTATCTTTTTACCTAATTGGTTCTCAACCTCTACATATTCCTTGAACTTTTCAAGTGTATCAGACTTGTGATGTATTAGGTAAATATAGCCATATCTTGAATAATCATCAATGAAGTTGATGAAATATTCATACATTCCTCTTGCTTTAACATTCATCGGACCACAAAGGTCTGAATGTACTAGCTCTAAGGGTTCTTAGACTCTAAGACCTTTTCCAGTAAAAGATCTTTTGGTCATCTTACCCACAAGACACGATTCACATGGCAGTAAAGTGCTAACCAATCTCCCAATCCTATTGAGATTAATGTGACCTAGTCTTAGGTTCCATAGATAGGCTTTTGGAGAAAATTTTCTTTTCTTTTGATGAGTTTCAACTATTTTAAACAGCTCTATATTCAAAATGGCTTTTTACCTCAGTCAGTTTTAACACGTATAAGTTATTCTCTAGATTTTTATAACATACTATATTACTTTTTGAGATAATGAACATTTCATTATATTCAAAAGAAACTTTGTAATTCTGTTCTAGCCATGGTTTTAAAGTGTGAAAGACATGCATGCTCACTTAGGTTTAATTCATGGTTTTAAAGTGTTTAAAACTTGGATCATATAGACCTAAGATCACAGTTCTAATACGATTAGCAACCCTAAGGCTTTAATCTTTTAATCAGTTTAATAGGATTAAATTGGCTAATAAAAGGTTAAAGTGTAGCAAATCTATCTATAAGGGACCTTTTGTTAAGGCAGGTTCTGTCTAGGCTGAGGTATTTAAGTTGACGGAAACGTAACACCCCTACCTGGAAACTTACCTAGAAAGGTGAATTAAATAGATTTGATGCATGCATGCAAGTTAAGGATAGTCCATTAAAGTGTTGAAATGTGACTACTTGAACTTGTTCATATTTCATAGACAAACGTTGTTTATGAGCAGAGTTTAAAAAGATTACTTAGACTAAAATCAGTAGCCGGATTGTCTAGGTTAATGAACCCTTAGGTAGAACATTCAATGGGAGGTACTTGGGGCATAAGATGCTTCATTTAAACCTTTCACATTTCTCCTAAATAGTCCACACCATGAGATCTACCCTTGGCCTCGTGGCTCCTTTGGCGTGTCCCCCTAACGGATGGTATTTGGGTAGGTCAATATCAAGGTGGATGGAGAGAGTGTTCATAGTAAGTGGGAGTGGGAAGTGTGACAACATATCCCTCGGTCTCCCTCATTAGGTTGAATAAAGTTATTGCGCATCACCTCGAGGCACCCTAGGAGTGTCCCCATAGAGGATGGAAGTTTTGCGCGTTTCTTTATTTGACCTACTGTAAGAGGATAAGGTAACTTAGTCTCTTGCCTAATTCGCTTATTCCCTACGGTGGGCTCATTAGGGCAAGACTCTGGCACCGAAAGTGAGAGGTTATGATAATGGCAGAAATGCACGTTATTACAGCGTAAAGATGTAAAAAAATGTGGGAAGCAAAGATAAAAATATACATAATCATGTCCAAAAGCGTTAAACTAAGAATATTGCGATCGCATGCGCCCATTGCATAAAAACAGCTAATTTACTTATTTTATGCAGGCGTAATGCGTTGACGCAAAGTGATGACATGCAGAAATGCATGTCATCTTAGGCCTTTTATATAGAATTATGAAGGTTGTTAGGCAGAATATGCGTCGATCATGATAGGAATTCACAAGAATATGAGCTTGCGTCGATCAACATGTTGAAACTTAGCTAACCCATTATTTTGCGTTAATTATGCATTCAATGTTCTATCTTTGTAGTTAATGCAGGAGATGAATGCAAACGCGGAAACCGGACCACCGCATAGACGACCGCATGTGGAGAAACACTCCATCGCAAAGGCAAACGTATCGATCAATGCATGGATGTTGCAATAATCAGCCGTATGCGTCCATCGCATGAGAGTTGTGCTCATCAAGCGAATGCAGTCATCATATAGAGTTGCGGTATTAAGCGAATGCGGTCATTGAATGATTGTGGCTGCATGACAACGCATCTAATGGGATCAATGCAAGGTAGGTGGAATGAACGCATCCACGCATCTACCTCGAGAAAATCCAAAGATGATGTTGACGTTTCACCTACCACGCCGTTAGTGGCAGAGGATCAGATAGGACAAACGCGCCGAACGTCAGACTCAGAGCAATCCAATTAATGCTGTCGGCGACCCAAGCTCTATAAATAGAGGCTGAAGAGCTGAAATTCAATCATCCGGAGATTATTCCTCAACCGGGGATTTTCCCCACGATCCAGATAAAACGCGTGAGAAGATGGCTGAGAGTTCTTCACCTCCTTCAGCCATTACGAATGACGACTGGAGTTAGATCTTGAGAGAGTCAGCTCCTCTGCCTATCCATGGCACCACCGATAGCCTTGATGCACATCTGCTGGAAGTAAAGCTTTGCTTCCAGCCGGCCATTTCTTTTTCCTTTCTTTTTCCTTTCTTTTCCTATATTGTATTATATGACATTTTGAATTAAGAAATTAATACAATGTGTTTTTCAATACATTTCTCTATTCCTTCGACTTCATCTCCATCTTCTTGCTTAGCATCTTTACTTTCATTGCAACATTTAGTGGGAATACTTGGGTATTGCATACTTAGTCAGGTGGATTAGGAATATGAAGCATGAAGCAACCCACCAAGAGGTGTGCGTTGCGCGAGTATGTGAGTAATCTTATTTGCTTAGTGTGAAGCTGCTGCAGCACCTATCTGTAGGCTAACGCATTGCTTGTCTATGAGTGAAGTCAGCAACAATCAACTGCCTGGGAGGGTAAGTGGTTGGATGCATTAAGCAAGGTATGCATTGTTCACTAGGGATAGTAACAATCCTAGGTCAGCGAAGTTTATGCGATTGTCTTGTATTATGTATGCTTCATTCGTCCATTAAGGATACTCAGGAGGGTAGTCTAAGGACAGGATCTAGGCTTGGGAAGGTCAGGTCAGAATCTAGGCTTGGAAGAGCCAGATTAGAACACGTAATACAAGAGATAAGCGCTTAGGAATGAGCACTATTTGTTATTAATGCATCACATGCATCCTAGAGATAGGATACGATTGTATGCGGTCTCCTTGCTTTCATGAATTTTGCATCATCGCATAGGACAAGAGTAGAGATTTAGAAATAAGCTCTATGGACACTTTGTGTTCAACACATGTGTCCTAGAATTAGGAACACTGCATTTCCATTGGATAATGACTTGCCGTGTATGGTTGTAACATGATCACATTAGTTTGCGTTGACTAAGGTTCCCTTGCGGTCACTTTTAAGTTTTGCAATGAAAACATCTCCGCATTTTATCCATTTTCCCATTCATTTATTTCATGTCAAGGTTTGTCGCATCTCTACCTCTCATGCATATTCTCATTGCATTGTTTGATAGATAGAGGTAGGAGTAGGATTAACTTAGCAACATCCCCTTCCATTATTTGAATAACCGCCACATGCACATCACCGCAAGCATATAGCTACAAGTCCCTGTGTTTGACCTCGGATTACCCAAGAAACTTGCGTCCATGTTATACTTAGCGTGAACACAAGAAAACTTATGGCAGGACGCATGGTCATCGCATACATTTATGAACGCATATTCATTCCAACGCATTACCATCGACGCATGACTATTAACGCATATCTTAGGAACATGTATCGTATACCGCGTCTAAGGAAAGTTGGTTGTCGAGTAAAATTGACTTCCAATTTCCCGCCATCAAGTTTCTGGCGCCGTTGCCGGGTACTTGGCAGCTAAATGTTTGTTAAGTTTTGTGTCTCTGCGAGCAAACTTTTTATCTTGGGTGTATTGTAGCTTGTGCGACCAGGTTGCAAACAATATTGAAGTGTAGACGATGCGCTAAAAGCCAATGTTTACCCCAAGGTAAAAGGGAAATCAGTCGCAAAAGAACTGACGGCAGTTCTAAGCTCATGACGGTCGCATGCGCCCAACAATTGCCGGAAGTTCCAATGGTCAGGGCAACTTGACCCAAGCAGTTAAAAACCATCACCTACATGGAAAACTCCTTGCGGTGACAACACTCTCATTTTTCACGGAACGTCTTTGATAACTTGTAGAAATACAAGTTATTTATGCTGCCTTATTCAGATATTGTGGCCAAAAGAGAAGGAATATGCGTCAATTGTATGAAAATTAGCTCAGAAATACAATAAATATAAATTATTACAATTACACCCACTAACATTGTCAAGATGGTAGAAGAGGATATTTTTACTTTGTTTTGCAGGAAACTAAGTCACCGCTTGTGATCAAGGCTCAACGAGAAACTGAACAACGCATCTTTTTCACATTACGCCTGTCAAACAACAATGAAGAGATGATTAACGTAATGATGGCGCAATGCGACAGTCGATCTCGAGCTGGATTTCAACTGCATGCGGTAATAAAAACAACACCACATGCAAGCAACCGATCGAAAGATGCAATCGAGCAACACAAACGCGGAGGATTGTGACACGTGTACAACTAACCGTTATGCAGATTTGACGGTCTGATTGCATAACGGAAGGAATATTTTCCTTCATCTTCGCAATTTCCATAACAAGAAGTGGGGACCACAAGCTAAGAGTCAAAGCTTTTCACCTATAAATACCCCCATAGAATTTAGAGAAGATAGGCTTGGACTTATTCTTGCATTATATCTTATGCGTTGTGTGACATAAGACACATTTTGCGTAACAAGTTTATGGCGCTGTTGCCGGGGACTTGTAATGGGGACATGGACTTGAACCTTGCGTGCATCATTGTATAATTATGTCGTTACAATTTTATGGCGCCGTTGCTGGGGATTTGTTGAATGTCATTAAATGTCGTTACAATTGAGTGTGTTTGTGGTATTTGTAGGACAGATCTCGTTGTACTGGCTGTTCAATGCGGAGAGCAGCTTGACGGTTTATGAGTACTGGTGCTGAACCAGAATTCGAAGCTGACCCTGAGATCGAGCGTACCTTTCGCTCACGGGCACATTAGAATCGGATAAGGTGAAAAAAAGCAGCAAATATGGTAGACAATAACGACAATGTGGTTCCCGTAGTAAATTAAGAGGCTGTTAGGCCAGTAGAGGATCCTATTTTCCTGGCTACTGATCGCAACATCCCCATGAGGAATTATGCGGCACCCAACTTGTATGATTTTTCGGTTGGGATTTCGAGGCCTACTATTGAGGAGAACACAAGGTTCGAAATAAAATCGGTCAAGCTACAAATGATCTAAAATGCAGGGCAATTTGGGGGTCTACAAGGTGAAGTCCCGAATGCCCACTTGACCAGCTTTGTCGAAATGTGCGGCAACTTCTCACTACCTGGCATAACCCCGGAGAGTATTAGACTGTATCTGTTCCCTTACATCTTGAGGGACGAAGCCAAGAGGTGGGCTCACTTATTGGAGCTGAACAAGATCACATCATGGGATCAACTAGTGGAGCGATTCATGAAGAAGTTCTTCCCACCGGCCATCAACGCAAGGCGACGAAAGAACGTGTTGAACTTTGAGAAAATGGAGAATGAGACCCTGAGCACCGCCTGGGTGCGATTTAGAAGATTGGTGAAAAACTGCCCACATATCGGGATACCCGATTGCGTGTTGATGGAGACCTTTTACAAAAGCGTTAATTGATCGACGCAGGCTGTTGCTGATGCCTCCGCGGCATGAGATTTTATGGAAAAAACGTATACTGAGGCTAAAGTCATCCTTGGTCGCATATCGCAGAACATGGATGATTAGATTAATGATGCCTATGGAGGTTGAGGCGCTGAAAGAAGGAAGAATGAAACTGCCATCGTCCTCGCATAGTTAATGACCAAGTTGACCACTCAGATGGCTTCCATCCTTCAATCGATGGCAATCAATCAAGGAGCCATCTCTCAACAATTAGCACAACCCGCTGCGCTGGCTCAAGTGGCCGCAATAAGTTGTGTTAATTGTGGAGGGGCTCATGTAGCAGAAATGTGCCCATCGAATATCCAGCAAGTATGCGCCATCCAAAACAACCCCTTAAGTAACACCTGCAATCCTGGCTGGAGAAGCCATCCTAACTTCGGTTGGGGAGGCAATCCTAACTAGGGGGGCCAATCAACCATTAGAGTGGCAGTCGAGGAAATCCCCCTTTACACCATAACCAAGGGCAACCAAGGAAATCACATAACCAGCAATCCTCATCTTCTAACACCTCTGGAAGCTCATTAGAGACCCTGCTAAAAAAATACATGGACAAAAATGATGCAGTAATGCAAGCGCAGGCGTCTTCAATTCGAAACTTGGAGATCCAAGTGGGCCAGCTGGCATCTAAGCTGAGAAATAGAGCACCAGGAATGTTGCCCAGCAACTCAGAAGCCCCAGGATCCAATGGAAAGGAACAATGTCCCTAGGACATTGGGCAGGCAAGCCGGACCGCTTGCAGGGATGTGGATTGTGCTCATTCGAAGAAATGCATCTTTCGGTCCATATCTCACAACTATGTTTAACGCTTTCTTTAATTTCTGTCTTATTGAATTCTTGAATTTTGTCTTTACTTCTGCATTTAATTCGTTTCATGAATTTATGAATTGATTCTTCATTTATTTTCTTTGCATTTGTTTTTGCACCAACTTTAATTCTTTGAACTTTTCTGTAATTAATGCGTTAGTCTTTAAATGGTGAATGAGTGAGAAATAAAAAGGAAACTTATTACCGCAAGTCATAGCAACTTGCGTTGTTGAAAAAAAAAAAAAATCATATAATTAACAACAAAGTATGCAAGGTGATAATGGACACATCTTGAACCAAGTAAGACACACTTTACGTTCATCCAACTCAAATGCGTTGAAACCGAGGGGTGTGTTGCGCACGTATATGTCCTTTGCCCGTCCTTAGCTAAATGCACTATGTTGTGGTATCCTCCAGAAATGTGTTTAGTTAAGGTGTGTGTTGCGGGGATGTATGTGTTGTTGCCCGTCCTTTACGAAGATGCATTTGCATTAGTGAGCACATTGCATTAATCTTTATCTTGCATCCATTCGAATAAAATATTAAAGAAAATTCTTTTTTGCATTTGAGAAGTCCAATCGTTCGTATCCTAAAGCAATGATGATTCTGCAGACGAAAGGACGTTTTTCTGAAAATTCATAAATGAGGGAAGTTCAAACGATGGGCCTTTTGAGCTTCTCGAGGCCTGTCGCCGTAAAAATCACGTTGGGCCCACTGCGGCCCAACCTATAAATAGGAACACTTCCTCGTCTGTGAGTTTTTTTTACCTCATTTGCACTCTGAAAAAACCCTAGCGCCAGTATACAGAGCTTTCTTCTTCCCCTAGAACCCCAACGATTTTCCAGTTCTCCCGAGCTTATCATCCATGGCTGACCAAGCTTTCAACCAATCTGCCTCACCATCAACCCCTTCATCTGACCAACTCGCCATGCGAGAGGCGGCATTCCTTGCTGTCGGTCGTAGGGTTGCTGTCCAACCCTATACCATCCCGAGAATCGCCGGTAGAACCCGGAGAAACCCATTGTTCGTCCGGCCAACTCTGTTCAAGAGGGGGCAAAGCACTGAAATTACCCCTGTTCCAACCCCAACTGTCTCAATTGAGAGCGAGAAGAAAAGGCGTGATGACAAGGAAATGTTTGGCAACATTTTAAGTCATTGGGAGCAAGGAGGAGGATTACCCAAGGCAGGGGTTATAAACCAACCACTGTCCACAGAGGAGGTGACGGTGGTGGTAACTGAAGAAGTGGTGGTGCCGGAGGTAGTGGTGAACGAAGAAGAGATAGATCGCGGCATACTGGCCTTAAAGACTTCTGAGGTAGCTGCCAATGCAGAAACCTATGAAGGAACCTCCAAAGTAGCGGTAGAGGAGGTTGCGGTGGCTGAAGTTGCGATGGAGGAGGTTGCAGTGGAGACACAACCAGAAGTTTTTGAAGAGGAAAACAAGAAGAAGAAAAGCAAAGAGAGAAAGGCTGGAGAAGCTGAGTCATCTCTTCATTGCAAGAAGAAAAAGAATAAAGAGAAGAAGGATGATGATGAAGATGAGGAAGAGAAAAAGGAGAGAGGAAGAAGAAAGAGAAGGAAGAAAGAAGAATGTGCCGGCATGAAGAAAGGAGCCTAAAAAAGGAAGAAGAAAAGAAGCAGAGGGCTGTGAGCCCGAAAAATGATGGAGAATCAACCTCTGTAAGGGAGGACAAGGGGGAAGCAATGAAATTGGTGGAGCTGGGGCAACTTAAAACAACGTAATTGGTTGCGACGGAGGAGGGCAAAGAAGGAGGAGATACCCCCCCTGATGCGACGTCGCAAGGAGAATGTGCCGCAAGGGTCTATCATTGACCCTTTAATTTTGATTAATGCAATAGAAGAAAAGGAAAGGAGGATAAATGAGGTGGAAGAAAAACAGGAGAGAATGGAGCGCGCAAAGCTTATCATGGCAGAAGAAAATTACAGAAGAAGACTGCAAGATGAAGAAATGCACAGTAATAATGAGCTCGCAAGGCTCGAAGGGATAAGAAGGCGCAAGGAGGAACAACGTCTGTTGCTGGCCTCCGAGCAGTTTGTAGAAGAGTTTGAGAGAGAAGAAAGAGAAAAAGAAGAAGGAAGAAGAGAAAAAGAGATTGGAAGAGGAGAAGAAGAAAAAACGCGAAGCTAATAAGAGGCGCTTACAAAAGAAGAAGGGCAAGGAATTTGCCGAGCGAAAGGAGGAATAACACAAGGAATTGGAAAGAAAACAAAGGCAACAATCCTACCTTGCATTGGCCAAAGGAAAGGGAAAAGCGGTCACAGAAAGTAGTAAGCCCGCGTTGGCAAAGGCACGTCCATCCAGAAAGAAAGAAAATGATGACTTGTTGATGGAGATGGGCTTGCGCCAATGCCACTACCTGATCTCATCACGAGCATGATCGTAGAGCATGGCTGGGACACATTTTGCCAATGCCAGCCATTATTGTTCCAAAGGTAGTGCGTGACTTTTACCATGGACGGCTGCATGACACTAGGGATGTGGTGACTATAAAAGGGCAAGTGGTGCCTTTCAGTGCGAAGGAAATCAATGAACTATACCAAATGAAGGATAACCCGGATGCACCGGGTAACAAAATCATTGATGATCCCACAGAACAATAGTTGGAAGATGCGCTGCGAGTATTAACACAACCGGGCACGAAGTGGTTGGTTTCTTTAAAAGGCATCAAGACCCTGGTGTCCAAGACTCTACTTTCAGAGGCAAGGCCTTGGGTTTATTTGGTTAAAACGTGGTTGATTCCAACTTCCCATGACAAGACCATTTCAAGGGATCGAGTCATGGCCGCATACTACATTGCGCTCAGCATTCCTATCGATGTGGGCTGGTTGATTGCAAGTCAAATTCGGGGCTTTGTGGGGCACATTAGAGAACAATACTTATTTCCATGGGCTTTTCAAGTCTGAGCCTGTCAGTGGGCATAGGCATTGAGGAGGAACCCATGGAAGAAGTCCATGGCCTCATCAATAT